>NC_080713.1:5266198-5411198 GCF_019097595.1 Hemibagrus wyckioides
TAGTAGTAGTAGTGTATATTGAATTATTTTATCTTTTCTACAATATATATTTATCAGTGTAGACGTAAAAAAAAATTAATGCCACTGATTTTACTGATTAATGCTGCTGATGCTCTCCAAGTGTTCTATATAAAACCATTTTTGGGAAAAGGTTCTATATAGTGTCTCTTTTTTAAAATAAGGTGCCTCCCCTGATGAATTATTAATTAATAAAGCCACAATAACTCACTTCTATAAATTATATTGTTGCCACAAGATACCAAAGCCAAGGACTTAATATGTTATGGAACATACTTAATTTTGTAGTCTCCAGTTAATTATTAGGTCAGAACAGGCAAAAACGTCTCCTCACCTTGAGAATTCATTTAAGGTGATGCAGACTAATGTAATATCATTAATCATCTCCTTGCTTAAGTCCAGGCTCATAGCTACAAAGCTGGAATGAATTGATTCCTCTGTCTCTGTCATTATAAAATACAGTAGATCCCATGAGGTAAGTACTTCATGGCTTTGCAATAGATCTTCAATAGTATGATTAATAATAGTATAAGCATTTGTTGGCAGAACTCATTAAAAATTAATCATCAAAATATTACGATTACAAATCCAGGCATGGCTTAAGGGTTTATGAATAAGGAATCAGTGCTGGTTAGTTTGGATTATAAACCAACACTAGGCCAAATTTGAGGGTTTGTTGTTTCGTATTTCAAGGCACAACAGAGCTGTAATATAAATAAATAAATAAATAGCTATCAATTTTCAAAAAAGTTTTTGGGCCAATCATAGTGTATTTAATGCTAATCATAATTCTGGTCATTTAGCAAAAAAGATTCCATGTGTCATCAACATAGACATTTCTGGCACTCCTTATCCAAAGCGACTTACGTTCTTATATGATTCTTTAGGCATCTGAGCAATTGAGGATTAAGGGCCTTGCAGAGGCAGCTTGGTGGACCTGGACATCAAACTCACAACCTTCTGATCAGTAATCCAGCACCATTACCACTAAGCTACCACAGCCTCACTGTTTTTTGAATCTCACGGAATTTATTTAACTTGAAATGTGTACATCGGTTCCACCTGAATGGACTAAGTAACATAAAAATGATTAATTTTTGTACATCAAACATGATCTTAACATGTATTTTCAAATCCAACCTCCAAGCTCACACCTGAGCTGAGAATCAAACCCACAGCACAGCTGCTACAGCTGCTGCTGCTGCTACAGATTCATTACTACCATTTTTGCTTTATTCAGTAAAATTTAACCCTATAGTTATACTGTAGTTCCCATCAGCACCATCACATCCTGCAGCAATGAGAGATTTCACACGGTAACAACGTGGTTTATGTTAAAAACTACGTGAATCGATCGCGCTCACTCTACTTCATTCAATCCAGTCATTTAAATTTCTAGCAGTTAACCTGAATGCTAGAAAGAGGGACTTATATTTTATCTCATTTGATAAAACTGAGCAATTGAGGGTTAAGGGCCTTGCTCAGGGGTCCAGCAGTAGCAGCTTGGCATTTGAACTTCTGATTCAGTTTAGATAACTATACATAATTATTTGTTTTATATTTAGATATATTATAAACTATATGCAGTGATTTTTGACTGAACACGTCACGTGAGCAGCATTGTTCACACAATCGGCTGCGTACTACTTCTGCATCTGAATGAAAAAACAAAAATCTACATCCACTAGAGGGCAGATCACGTGTGGCACGTCCCTGACATGATATAGCAGGATTAGATGTTGACTCTACAGAAACTATTCAGGGATGTGTATTTGTTTGCCGGTAGAGCTGCATGGAGACACCTAGATGCATGCAATATCTTTAAAAAATGAGCTTTCATGTGGATGCTGCTGTTTCAGATTTCTGTATTTATTTACAGGTGATGCTCATAGGTGCATATGACCTACATGGACATGTTGAAATCATTTTATATACACTCTTAAGAATAAAAGTACCTGAGAGAACCAAAAAGGGGGTTTATGCAGTGATGTCTTAGAAGAACTGTTGTTTATAGTCTAAACAACATTTTTTTCTATTACAAAGAACCTTCTATGCACCCATGGAAGTTAAAGGTTCTTCACAGAACCATACCAAGGTCCTTCAGAGAACCTTTATTATCAAGACTGTATATTTTTTTTATCAATTATGAAGCCGCTTCTCACTGATTCTCGCTAATGTTATGGTCGTGTTGTTACACATGACCTGATGGATTAGATCAGAATGTCATGACACATGTTTGATGAAGTTCTGGTTTGTCAGGTACAGCATGGTGATCATGTGACACTTTGTTCTTCATGAGGGATTATAGGGGTCATACTAATGTAGCCAATGAAGTGTCATAACTCAACAAAGATCTCTCACTTGTTTCAGGTGTTCTCAAATTCACATTTACTTCTATCTGCTGTGTTTATGTAATTTGTAATGTTTAAATAACCGTTTTTTTTATTATACACTATATTGCCAAAAGTTTTGGGACACCCCTCCAAATCTTTGAATTCAGGTGTTTTTCAGGGGTTGGGTTAGTTCCAGTGAAAGGAACTCTTAATGCTTCAGCTTCATACCAAGACATTTTGGACAATTTCATGATCCCAACTTTGTGGGAACAGTTTGGGGATGACCCCTTCCTGTTCCAACATGACTGCACACCAGTGCACAAAGCAAGGTCCATAAAGACATGGATGAGTGAGTTTGGTGTGGAGGAACTTGTCTGGCCTGCACAGAGTCTTGACCTCAACCCCATAGAACACCTTTGGGATGAATTAGAGCAGAGACTGTGAGCCAGACCTTCTCATCCAACATCAGTGCCTGACCTCACAAATGCGCTTCTAGAGGAATGGTCAAAAATTCCCATAAACACACTCCTAAACCTTGTGGACAGCCTTCCCAGAAGAGTTGAAGTAGTTATACAGTAGCTCCAAAGGGTGGGACAACTCCATATTACATTCATGTGCATGTAAAGGCAGATGTCCCAAAACTTTTGGCATTATAGTGTATATTTAGTATGTAATAAAGCCATATGTAACATGTTACCCAAATCTCATACTACAACATTATAACAATTCAATTCTATTGAATTTTATTTGTATAGAACTTGAAATGTGAAATGTATAAATTCAGGATATACAGTAAATTAGAAATTCCCAATGAGCATGCCAGAGGTGATGAGGGTGAGGAAGATCTCCCTGAGCGGGTAAGAAGAAAGGGTTGTGGTAGCTTAGTGCTTAAGGTGTTGGACTACTGATTGGAAGGTTGTGAGTTTGAATCCCAGGTCCACCAAGCTGCCTCTGCTGGGCCCCTGAGGAAGGCCCTTAACCTTGAATTGCTCAGTTTTATATAAAATGAGATAAACTGCATGTTGCACTGGATAAGGGTGTCTGCTAAATGCCCAGTGTATGTGTGTCACATGCAACTGTAAGAAAACTTGAGAGGAACCTCATCTAGGTGACACCAGAGAGTGTGTTTATAAATAATTACCCTTCTATATCTGTGTACTTTATGGTCAAATAGTGCAATTGTGTAACCAGGAAATTCATTCTTTTTGAAGTTTTCAACTGTTCGATGATGGAGACTTGAGTGCAAAACTGTACTAAATGTGCTTCTAAGTGGGTTTGGAAAAAAATAAAATAAAAAAATAAAAAAATAAAAAATAAATAAAATAAAATAAATTTATTAATTATAATTAATTAAAAAATTTATAAATTAATTAATTACATTTAATTAAATTTAATTAAATAATCTAGAATAGGAAATAAACTTGGGTTTTTGAAAAATTATTACGAATAATTAACTCTTTCCTCTGGCGTTTTAAACCTTACTTGCAGCTGAATGACTTTTTCAGATCAGTAGATTCACCGATGCTGTTTTAAGGAACGCACAGCAGGATGGAACACACTGTGCTTCAACAAACTTCTGAATGCAGGTTTAATTGTGCAATATGGATGCTGATATTTTTATCGTCCTTGCTTTGGCAAGACATGCCACTGGCACTGCATGTGAGTTTGAACGTGTGTGTGTGTGTGTGTGTGTGTGTGTATGATCCCATTTAACCTGTGACAGCAGAGAAACCTGCAGGAGCTTCAGCACATCGTGACCCTGCACGTTTCAAATGTGACCTGACACTTCATACAGACGCCAAGCTTCAGAAGAGCTTTTTTTTAGGAGCACAAAGCAGAGGAGGTATATCTGGGAACATAAAGATGCACCTATATTTTTTGGTGGTGATGTTTGCAAATTCTGAGTAAAGTAGAGAGAGAGAGAGAGAGAGAGAGAGAGAGAGAGAGAGAACACAAGACGGCTTCAGATTTTCATAATAAATTTGCACAAGTAAAAGAAATTCAGGATGCTTTACGATTCCTTTAGGGTTGAAGCATGACAAAAGTTACTTTTATACTTTTGTAGGAATGCTGTAAGAGTGAGGAAACACAGGTGTGACTACATTGATGGAAAGGAATACTTGAATACTAAACTTTATACTAATAAGTTGCTTAAAAGCTCCTGGTTACACACTGACTATATAGTGTACAGTTATGGAAATGATTTCTAATCAAGCTCTCTGGTGTCACCCAAGCCTCCTGGCGGTCCGGAGGCAGGATTCTGCGCTCTCGTTGCTGTAGGTTCGATTTCTGAAGAGGGAGCTGACCCAGCCACTGAAAAGTTAACTCTCAGTGCCATTCCCAAGCCCAGATAAAAAGAGAGGGTTGCATCAGGAAGGGCATCAGGTGTAAAACCTGTGCCAAATCGAAACATGCGGACCAACGGATCCACTGTGGTGACCCCAAACAGGGAGCAATAACAACAACTCTCTGTTGTCATTGAGGCCAATATTTAATACATAAATGACTCAAAGACAGGATCTTACTCAGAGACCTGTACCTGTTTACCTTGAGTACTGAAATTTTAGGAACTACACTTAAAGCATTGCAGATGAGTGCTCAGTCAGCTTATCCTTTAAAACCCCGTGAAGCTGTTTATTCCCGGAAGTGCATCATAACCCTGGCTCTATTTATATCCTAGCTTCTCTTACTCACGCTTGATTTTCTCCCCAATTTCTTCACCTGCCAATTCCTACCCATCAGCCAGCTCTCCAACCAAAACACTACCAACAATCTACTTTCTCTGAGATATGTGAAGCATCACATGGCAGTGTAACACACGCAGAGAAAATCGTTATCTGTAATCTTTTGCATATATGAGCTCACAGGACTTGATAGCAGCACTGTGAGTAACACTGACCAGGCAGCATGGGTAAAATGTTGTTCGTTTGGATCCTGGCTATGGATGTCTACGGCATTGTCGGAAATCTAATTTGTGATCTTTAACAACTTTATTGTTGTTGTACCATTCAGAAGCCCTCTTTAATTGTGTGCACAATTAACTACTGTTTCTGCAAAACAACAAGAACATTGTGCTATATTTAAGATGTGCTGCATCAAGTGCTATTTTATACTACGCTGAATGATTTAGACCAGGATTAGTCCTGCAGCAATGTATGGCTTTTTTAAGTGTTAACAATATGCAGACAGACTGACTGACTGACCAACCGACCGACCGACCGACTGACCGACAAACAGACAGACAGATAGATAGATAGATAGATAGATAGATAGATAGATAGATAGATAGATAGATAGATAGATAGATAGATAGATAGACAGACAGACCAGTATTAGTCCTGCAGGAATACATAGCTTTTTAAATGGTCTGTTACTTTAATGCAGACAGACAGACAGACAGACAGACAGATAGACAGATAGACAGATAGATAGATAGATAGATAGATAGATAGATAGATAGATAGATAGATAGATAGATAGATAGATAGATAGATAGATAGACTGACCAAGATTAGTTCTGCAGCAATATATAGCTTTTTTAAGTGATCTGTTATTTTTTTACAGACTGACCGACCGTCAGACAGACAGACAGACAGACAGATAGATAGACAGATAGATAGATAGATAGACAGATAGATAGATAGATAGATAGATAGATAGATAGATAGATAGATAGATAGATAGATAGATAGATAGATAGACAGACAAACAGACCCGGATTAGTCCTGAAGCAATATATAGCTTTTTTTTAAGTGTCTGTTACTTTTATGCTACATCATATTAGATTACTGCTTTTAAAATTTTTAATCACTGGTTATGCCCCCTCTCAACCACCAGAAAGAACCTTCACCCAAATATTGACTCACCTCTGGGGTCGAAGGACACTTCCAGGTTTGACCCTTCATAAACCATGCTCACACCTAGACTCAACCCGAAGTATTGCTAGTGCTAACTACCTACCGAGCCATTTGTTCATTGTTTGTTCATTGCTTTTCTGTGTGTGTTATTGTTTTTGGATTATTGTTTTGGATTTGTCGCTGCGCTGATTGTCTCTTTGTTTTCACAAACTGTGCCTGTTTTCTTGACCACGTTTCAGATCTGTGTTTCTCCACTTATGGATTCTACACAACCTGCAGCCAGAGGTTCCTTACAAATGTTTTCATGTTTAAAGGCAAAGTCCATGGTCTAGATGCTGCCTAGCATAACCCGATTCTAGATGCTGCCTAACATAACCTGATTCTGAATATGCAAATCTTTCCTTTGTAAATACTCAGAAATGTTGGACTCTGAATCTAACCCATAGTTTCTCCAACTAGAAATCTATACTCATCATAAACAGAGGATCAAAGATTAAATCTCTGCTGTTGACCGTCAGCTTTCAGTATTGGGTCTGCCAGATGTGAAAGGTTTGACACAGAGCCATGTCTGCATTCAGCGCTCCCTGCCAGTCTAGCAGTAGGAAGCAGTTTTAAAGCTTACACCAGCAGGGATTCCCAATCAGCAGAGCAAAAAACCTCGAATCAGTGGGCTGGAACATTCAATTAGTCACCAAGATTTCTAAACAGACAATTCACACAGAGACAAAGAAAAGAGAACTGAGCAAAACTCGATCAGAATCGGATGCCGGTTAAAAACAACATGAGAAGTGAGATGTTGTTGTTGTTGTTGTTGTTGCTGGATATTGGATTGTTTCAGTATGTGAAGGAACAAATTAGCCAAAAATCAGTGAATCTTTTAAATTATTATAACCAGAATATTTTATTTGTGGTCAGTCAGTGTTATGGGATGAGGTCAACTATCATCACTGGTCATGAATGAGGAAGATTAACTAAGTAATGGTTAATGTCTTAACCAGATAAACCAGTGTTTATTGTTATAAAGTTGAAAAATAATAAAATATCAGTAAGGAAATAAAATACTTAGTGTCAATTCCAGTGATATAAATATCATAAGCAATAACAATGTGGAGAAAAAATACTAAAATTTACTAGAGTTTTAAGTTGACTGATAGATAGATAGATAGATAGATAGATAGATAGATAGATAGATAGATAGATAGATAGATAGATAGATAGATAGATAGACAGAGGTAGATAGATAGATAGATAGATAGATAGATAGATAGATAGATAGATAGATAGATAGATAGATAGATAGATAGATAGATAGACAGACAGAGGTAGATAGATAGATAGATAGATAGATAGATAGATAGATAGATAGATAGATAGATAGATAGATAGATAGATAGATAGATAGATAGATAGATAGATAGATAGATAGATAGATAGATAGATAGATAGATAGATAGATAGATAGATAGATAGATAGATAGATAGATAGATAGATAGATAGATAGATAGACACTGGAGACTTATTTCATAAATGCTAAAACAACAAAACAACATCTTTTTATGATCCTTGTGAATGAGCTACTGTTACTCAGAAACAAGAGAGAGAGAGAGAGAGAGAGAGAGATAGACATGATTTAAATAAGAGTGAAAAAAAGAAATCTCTTGCTTTCATGAAAATGATTGAATTAATTCATTTCTGTGCGGCTGAGTCATAACAATCATAAAAAATTCACACATTAACTGTCTGCACATAATCCCAATGGCCAACATTTGAAAATCTCACAACACACACACACAGACACACACACACACACAGACACACACACACACACACTCTGTTCTCTTGTCTGTTTCAGTTACGATGCACTATGTATTATTAACCAAACACACACTTCACTCAAACACTCAACAGCTGAACATCAAAGGAAGTTTCACGGCACTCGATAAAGCTTCGTCTCACACAGAAAACACACACACACACACACACAAGCACATACACACACACACAAACACACACACCAAAGGTGTGCTATTAGAGCCAAGAGAATTGGTGGCCATCATGGTGTGTGTGTGTGTGTATGTGTGTGTGTGTGTGTGATAACATGAACTACAAAATGCATCGTTCTATCCTGTCCTCACCTTTAGTCTTTCTATCATTCTTTTAGCTCTTCTCCTCTCTCATATCATCTCTCTTTTCCTCTCATCTCCTCTTTCTTTTTTTCTCTCCTCTCCTCTCCTCTCCTCTCCTCTCCTCTCCTCTCCACTCCTCTTTCTTTTTCTCTCCTCTCCTCTCCTCTCCTCTCCTCTCCTCTCCTCTCCTCTCCTCTCCTCTCCACTCCTCTTTCTTTTTCTCTCCTCTCCTCTCCTCTCCTCTCCTCTCCTCTCTTTTTCTCTCCTCTCCTCTCCTCTCCTCTCCTCTCCACTCCTCTTTCTTTTTCTCTCCTCTCCTCTCCTCTCCTCTCCACTCCTCTTTCTTTTTCTCTCCTCTCCTCTCCTCTCCTCTCCTCTCCTCTCCTCTCCTCTCCTCTCCACTCCTCTTTCTTTTTCTCTCCTCTCCTCTCCTCTCCTCTCCTCTCCTCTCCTCTCTTTTTCTTTCCTCTCCTCTCCTCTCCTCTCCTCTCCTCTTTCTTTTCCTCTCCTCTCCTCTCCTCTCCTCTCCTCTCCTCTCCTCTCCTCTCCTCTCCTCTCCTGTCCTATTTTGTCTCCTTTCCTCTCTCTTTTCCTCACCTCACCTCTCCTCTCCTCTCCTCTCCTCTCCTGTCCTATTTTGTCTCCTTTCCTCTCTCTTTTCCTCACCTCACCTCTCCTCTCCTCTCCTCTCCTCTCCTCTGGAGTTGACTCGATACTCCTTTGTGTCTCTTTGTTCTGTCTTCAGTTGACAACTTATTTTTGACTCTACAGTATCAGCAGCCACCGCTGAGGGAGATTCAAATAAAGAGATCTTCCAAGTGTCACATCTGTGGCTACACATCTACCAGTGACAGCGACAGAGAGAGAGAGAGAGAGAGAGAGAGAGTGAGAGAGAGAGAGAGAGAGAGAAAGGTGTCAAACTCTAGTCCTCAAACAAAACCTCAGATATTAAAATCTCCCACTCCGAGACAACCCAGAATTCCCATTTTCTGATCTATTCAGTTGGACTCAGAAGTTAGACTGAATTTAGTCTGTCTAATTAGTATAGATCTGTGCTTCCTTCTTCATATTACAACCACATTATTAAAGATTTTGCATTTAGACCAAAAGGCTCCGAATAAATTAACTGCGTTTGACCCAAAAGGATTAAAGTAATAAGGGATTGAATACTCCCAAGATTTTACTACTTTGAAATCAAAACAAACATTTGAGCTTTCAGGCTTTAACACACACACACACACACACACACACACGTTTGTGATATTATGCCTGGAGAAAAACAGGAATTTGTAGACATTCATGCCTGGAGAAAAAAGAGAACATCTTGAAATTCTTGTAAATTCTCGTAAATTCCCATAATTTCCCGTAAATTCCATTTTCCCATGGAATTAAAAGTAACAAGGATTTCTCTTCTGTTCATTAACTTCTGTATTAGCTCACTGTATTAGAAGCCAGACATAAACTTGTATGCTGGTGATATGTTTTCTTTTTGGCTTAGTGGTTAGAACGTTCGCCTCACACCTCCAGCGTCCTGGGTTTGAGTCTTGCTCCCGCTCACTGTGTGTGTGAAGTTTGCATGTTCTCCCCATGCTAGGTGGGTTTCCTCCGGGTGCTCCGGTTTCCTCCCACAGTCCAAAGACATGCTTCTAGGTTGATTGGAGTCTCTAAATTGCGTGATTGTGTGAGTGTATGAGTGAATGAGAGTGTGTGTGTGCTCCCTGCGATGGGTTGGCACTCCATCCAGGGTGTATCCTGCCTTGATGCCCGATGACGCCTGAGATCCCCGTGACCCGAGTATAGATCGGATAAGCGGTACAGACAATGAAAAATATTTACTTTTTTTTTTCGGTCCCAATCATCCGACACCATGCTGCTTTTAGTGTCATAGCAAGAGTCTACCAGAGCTTTGTTACTGGCTGTCTTTGAGAGTAAAACACCTGCTGGTAAGTCCACTGATAAGTCCACCAATCTGAGCTCATGGCCAAAGAAATCTTATACATTGTTCGAGTATTTCTCTGTGACAAAGGAATCGGGGCAAAAATCGACCATGCTGTGTTAAACCTAGCTGAGGAGGATGGCAAATCATGATGTAAAACCTTAACAAAATATACAGAAAGACATTTATTGCATCAAATTATTACCTTAAGTTCACATTAAAGCCTATTTTCTGCATGAGCTCAGATCATCTAAATATTTTTATTTTATTATTATTTTAGTGAAGATTTTGTTTAGCAAGATTTTATTATTATTATTATTATTATTATTATTATTATTATTATTATTATTATTATTATTATTATTATTATTATTATTATTATTATTATTATTATTATTATTATTATTGTCTCCTACAGTGCAACATGTAAGCTGATAATGTTAAAAGACATCCCAAATAGTGCTGAATAAATCTGGCTACTGTATAAAAAAGCATGTAATGTCATGTAAATAAAGCTACACACTTAATTTCCCCATAATGCTTCGCGGCCTATAAATCTGGCCGCACCGGACCCACGACATGACCACAGACGCCAGATTTGTTATTACATTACACCCGTTACCAATTCTCACATACTCACTAATCACCTTTATGAACACTGTTTAGTTTGAGCCACGTTGTTAAGTATCCGCTTAGTTGTGGTGTTGTTGTTGGTTCGAGCTACCGGTGAGTGTATTTTACTGTCTGCTTTTATTTATTTTTTTAAAACTCATTCTCTGATATTCTGTTAACCTGACCTGTGTCTGCTCTGTTTATTTATTTATTTCAATTGTTTATTTATTTTTTATATCAATTATTTATTTATTTATTTCAATTGTTTATTAATTTTTTTATATCAATTGTTTATTTATTTATTTATTTATTTATTTATTTATTTATTTATTTATTTATTATTTATTTATTAATTATTTATTTATATCAATTGTTTATTTATTTATATCCCTTAATAGTTTATTTATTTATTTACGTTTTGGACTTTATCGTTTAATGAACCCTGGTTTACCTGAGCTTGCATTCTCCTCAGATTTGTGTACGTGACACATAGCATAACCTGAAATTAAGATATAAGTGATATAACAAGGTAAACACAGAATTTAAAAAATGGCGATTAAGATCCATTAGCATATATTTTTTTTACAGATTGTGTTTTGCTCCTAAAAAATACAATTTCCCTTCTTTAATTTGTTCCGAAACCGCGCTATACTCCACCGCTAAAAGCCAATATATTGCTCCGTTTGCACCTGAGAGTTAATAGCTACGGAGAATAAATGTGCTTGATTTGGTCCTAATGAAACAGTTCTCACACACACATGCAAAAATTGATCTAAAGCTCCCGAGTTGAAGCATGGAAGACTCCATGATTAATGATTTGTAGCTTTTTCTGGCCTGCGCGTTGCTGTAGCGTGTCCGGTCGTCTAACAGAGCTGCCTCTCACCATTTCTCAGGGCACAGATGATGCTTTCCATTGTGGCATCGCACTCATTGAGATCAATGGACGTTCTCGTCTCTGTCTCTCGCCTTTCAACTGATAAAAAAAAAAAAAAGGAAGGAAGGAAAGTGGAGAGATAGTCCTGTCTACTATAGATGGATCACCATGTCCTTAGATGCTCTGCCATCTTCTCGTGTGACTCGGTGAGACTGGGACCTGGCTCTTTAATCCAGATATTTCGAATGTTAGAGGAGACCTTGAAAGTATTTCAAGAAGCACCACTTAGTCTTGAAACGGCATTAAATCAAATCTATGGGCCTTCGGTGAAGTCTGAAGATTGCAGCTCTTTAGTTCCAGTTTTGTTTTTTGTTTTTTTTAAAAATGCAGTATTCTGTATTGTGGTGCAAGGTCACTTCCTTGTTTGTGTATACACAAGAAAAAAACCCGTCACTATATAAAGGCAAGTATCTTCACAACTGAATTATTCAAAGGATGAGGGAATGGGAGGAGATCAGGAGCAGGTTCTGTTCTGTGCTCTGGGTGAAACTTAACAAGTCTTTGGTTGTTCTTATTAATATCACAGCTTGTGTTTGGTCTTTCCCCTGATTGTTTTCACACTCGTGTTTAAAATTCCACTGTCTCCATGTCACATCATCAACTCGAGCGGCTACACAAAGATAGGAGAAGATTGATGGTTTCTTTTTAGTTGTCATCAGTTTGGGATCTCCAATTCAAATTACATACACAATCATACACAGTACGACATGAAATGTGTTTTTATGACTGTCCAGTGATGGAAATAAAAATGTAAAACTAGAATATAAAATATAAGAAATAATTTAAATAAAAAGGTATAAATGTAAAAACTAGTATATAAAATATACAATTTAGATAAAAATGTTAAACTAGAATATAAAATATAAGAAATACACTAAAATAAAAGAAGAATCAAAAATAAAAAGAATATAATACAAAATATTATATAAATTGTACAATATACACTGATCAGGCATTACATTATGACCACCTGCCTAATATTGTGTTGGTCCCCCTTTAGCTGCCAAAACAGTTCTGACCTGTCGAGGCATGGACTCCAGTAGATCCCTGAAGGTGTGCTGTGGGATCTGGTACCAAGATGTTAGCAGTAGATCCTTTAAGTCCTGTAAGTTGCGAGGTGGGGCTTCAGACTTGTTTGTCCAGCACATCCCACAGATGCTCGATTAGATTGAGATCTGGAGAATTTGGAGGCCAAGTCAACACCTCAAACTCGTTGTTTTGCTCATCAAACCATTCCTGAAGCATTTTTGCATTGTGGCACGGTGCATTATCCTGTTGAAAGAGGCCACAGCCATCAGGGAATACCGTTTCCATGAAAGGGTGTACATGGTCTGGAACAATGCTTAGGTAGGTGGTACGTGTCAAAGTAACATCCACATGGCTAACGATAAATATTGTTAATCAAAGCAAGGTTGTTTTAACAATATACTGAAGTTGGACACATAGGCAAAAAAAGAGAGAAAAAGCGACTGTTACAAATTGATACAAATTTCTCCAAACAGTAGTTTCGCACATCAACAATCATATATACATATTTTCTTAAGCAAAACGCTTTTTAAAAAATCAGTATTAGTTCATGTGCAGTTTCTGTGCATAAGCAGTTAGTTAGAGAAAAATATACAAAAATAACTGTGAACCTATCGCTCATGTTAAACATTCTGTGCATGTGCACTAAAGTAATGCACACTTTCTGACTAATCAGATTTGACACTTCAACTGAGCTATAATAGAAAGAAAAATGAATCAACACCTTTCTGATGAGTCAGAATTAAGAACTGAGAAACCATGGGACAAGACCAAATAATTCATTATGTCAAAAAATGAGAGCGAAAAAAAAAAGAAATGCAGAACACCGACATGCCTCACTCTGTGAGTTTTAAGAGGTCAGCTGTGGTTTAGTCCGAGTCGCTGCAATTGGAAAAGCATCCAGTGTGTAGCATTTTTAGCAGCAGCACTAATCCCTTTGTCCTGATCTTGACTTTTAGCCTTTTATAATCCACAGAACTAGGGTAGCAGGCTGTTAACCTGCTTTTGGCCGGTGTCACTGACTCATATGCCAACACTGTCCCAGGAGCTCGAACGTTGTGGGTGATAATACAGCATAATCATGCATGCAGAAAATCTACTTCAGGCTTACAAAGAGCATTTGCTAGAGTGGCAGATGTTAGAAGGCTTTCGGTGGCAGGATTTCATGGCGAGCCGAGAGCTCTAATACGGATGTGTGATGTTTCTGAATGCGAGAGAGAGTGCACTACTGCAACACCTGCCAAAATAAAACAAATGCACTGACCTCAGCATGGGACAGGAATAAAAAAAAGAAAAGAAAAGAAAGTCGGCTCTAGATTTCTCTGATTTCTAAGCTTTAGTTATTCCAGCCTGACTTTTTTCACTTCTTTCTTGCTTTTATAGGGGTGCCATTACTTTTGTGTTATTTTCTTGGCTATTTTTTCTTCAGCTGTGGATTGGTTTCATTCATGTCATCAATGTGAAACATTTTTTGTAAGTATCACGAGAGTCTAGAAATAAAATAATGTGATTGAAACCCGGCAACATGATTTGTATAGAAAATTGCTTAAAAACTCCTCACCAATTATAGGATCTGCAGCCAATCAATCAGAAAACCTAGTATTTATCTATTTTATCTTTGCATTTAAATCCTTAAATCCTTCTGCAATCATAAACTGGGTGTTTAATATGTATTAGCATAAGTACTGTACATATTTTTTCTTTCTAGAAAAATATATAAATATTTGATGCAATCCAGACTCCTAAGGAAAAATAACCCCCCTCCTGTTTATTTCCCTTTGCCTTTATTTATTCATAACCGTCACATCACCCTGAGAAAACACGTATTATGATCATTTCCACTTCCTCTTCTAAGCTTGTATATTCTCAGCGTTGCACTTACGAGGGCCAGGAGGGGCCATGAGGAAGTGAACTCTGTATCAGGACATGACACAAACGTTCAAACAGCTGTTTTGTTTTTTGTTTTTTTTACTTAGATCTGGTGGCTTGAGCACAGTTAAAGCTGCCTCTGGGATAAAACAAGCAAGGAGGAGTCTCTCTCTCTCTCTCACACACACACACTTGCTTTTTTTGACTATTCAGAACATAGGATTATATACTACACTCCCCACCAAAAGTACTGGAACGGCAAAGCCAATTCTTTCGTTGTTGCTATACAGTGAAGACATAAAGATGAATATGAGATGATAGATTTTTACAAATGTATTCAGAAATAAATAAATAAAATAAAGTATCGGCCTTGCTATTCTAATACTTCAACAGGGTAGAGGTTAATGTACAGTATATATTGTACACACCGATCGGGGATAACATTATGACCAACGACAGGTGAAGTGAATAAGACTGATGATCTCCTCATCATGGCACCTGTTAGTGGGTGGGATATATTAGGCAGCAAGTGAACATTTTGTCCTCAAAGGTGATGCTAGAAGCAGGAAAAATGGACAAGTGTAAGGATTTGAGCGAGTTTGACGAAGGGCCAAATTGTGATGGCTAGACCACTGGATCAGAGCATCTCCAAAACTGCAGCTCTTGTGGGGTGTTCCTGGTCTGCAGTGGTCAGTATCTATCAAAAGTGGTCTAAAGAAGGAACAGTGGTGAACTGGGGACAGGGTCATTGGTGGCCAAGACTCATTCTTGCAAGTAGGAAGTGAAGGCTGGACCGTGTGATCCGATCCAACAGACGAGCTACTGTTGCTCAAATTGCTGAAGAAGTTAATGCTGGTTCTGATAGAAAGGGGTCAGAATACACAGTGCATGATGGGTCAGGGCTGTTTTGGCAGCAAAAGGGGGACCAACACAATATTAGGCAGGTGGTCATTTGCACATTTGTCTTACTATACAACTGACACCCTTCCACTGACATTATTTTTAATGCAGCTAATGAATGCTATGTTACACCTAAATCTAACCCCCCCCCCCTTAAATCAAAGCTAAAGCCCTCAGTCATAATTGTCAGCTATTCATATCCATGTGGAGACATTTGGACCCCAGTGTGATATTAAAACATGCCCACACACAGTTGGCACATTGTCACAAGAATAGAATCAACGGTAATTATAATTGACAATCTAAAACAAAGGCTTTTCACTTTAAATGAGTCTGAGCGAGCGGAGAGGAAGGTTAGCTGAAGGGGGAATTCTAATTAAGCAGACAGCGAAGTGCTCTCAGGGGCAGAGTTAGAGACACTTCCGCTTTGCTTTCACCAGCTGCCGGTGCTGTAGCCTAAACTGTGCACATCTCATGTGTCTCCTTACGATTACAAAAGTGTGTGTGTGTGTGCGTAGGCCAGGTATAAACTGAGCAGTATTTGAAGAAAAGAGGGAGTAATGGAAGATGGGGGTTGAATTACAATGAGAATGAACAGAATCCTGGTACCGAGTGTGACAGAAAGAGTCACTGGGGCATCCTCAGATACACTACAGTATGTCTGCATGAGATCTGCTCCAATTATCTCTCATGTTCCTTTCACTGCTCAGCAGTCCTTTATAAGCAATTGTAACATGATCCTTGCATCACTAAAGTTTTCGGTTCCGTTCAATTTAATTCTATTTACTGTCAGAAAACAGCTTTACAACAATCACTAATGAGCAAAGCCGAAGGAAACACATCCTCAGAGAACATCCTCAATAGGAGCCAAACTCTAAAGGGAATTTGTGTGACACTGGATACTGGGATTAGAAATAAACCATCGTTTCTAATGTTCCTGTATTTCACAGTGTTCTTATTAGAGCACCAAATATCACCAAAAATTCTGGTCTGTTTATTGGAACATTCAAATCCCAGTATCTGGCATTTGTTGTTGAATTAAATGACTATAGAAAATTGGAAATAAACAGAATGTTGTAGAAATCCGAAATATTTAAAACAAAGTAAATGTTCAATATCTTCAATATTTCATTTTTAACAGGTTCTGAACAGGTTGTACTGGTTTGTACAGGTCAGATTTTCCTCATGTCTAATCTTTTCTACTGAAGTGTGTGATGGGATGATACTCTGTGGGGTGTGATCTAAAATGAATTTTGTGGACAACTGTGGTATCTGTGCTTAAAAGAGTGACAAACTACAGTACAATGGGTTAAAATTCATGTAAATAGAATTAGTGGTTAGGGTTAAAATGCATGTAAACAAGGTTAGGAGTCAGAGTTGAAATGAATGTAAATAGAGTTAGGGTTAAACTTCATGTAAGTAGAGTTAGGGTTAAACTTCATGTAAATAGAGTTAGGGATAAAACTGATATAAATAGAGTTAGGGGCTAGGGTTAAAATTCATGTAAATAGAGTTAGGGTTAAACTTCATGTAAATAGAGTTAGGGATAAAACGGATGTAATTAGAGTTAAGGGTTATGGTTAAAATTCATGTAAATAGACTTAAGGGTTAGGGTTTCATGTAAATTCATGCAAATAGAGTTAAGGGTTAGGTTTAAAATGCATGTAAATAGAGTTAGGGTTCAAATTAATGTAAATAGAGTTAGGGGTTAGGGTTTAAATTCTGATTAAGAGAATTAGGGATAAAATTCGTGTAAATTGAGTAAGGTGTTAATTCGGGTAAATAGAATTAGGAGTTAGGGTTACAATTCATGTAAATAGAGTTAGGGGTTAGGGTTCAAATTCATGTAACTAGAGTTTGGGTTAAAATTCATGTAAATAGAATTAGGGGTTAGGTTTAATTCCTGTACAGTAATCCTAAATATGAACATTTATGTTAATTCTTACACTTACACTACCAGTCAAAAGTTTGGACATCTTCTAATCCCATGGTCTTTCCTGATGTTTATTTCTTTCTACATTGTAAAACAATGCTGAAGGCGGCCGAAAAATACACAATATTGTCCTTTGAGCAGTTGATATTGAGATATGTCTGCTACTGATGCTCTGTAAAGCCTTCATAACGCCTCTAATCTGAGGTGCTGTTAATTGGTGATTTCTGAGGCTGGTCACTCTAAATGAACTTCTCCTCTGCAGCAGAGGTCAGTTTTGGTCTTGCTTTACTGGGATGGTCTTCATGTGAGCCAGTTTCATCATGGTGCTTGAGGGGTTTTGCAAATGCACTTGACAATACTGTTCTTGCAAGAACTATTCCAGAACACCTGACCTTCGTGTCTTAAAATAACAGCTGACTGTTTTTTGTCGTTACAGATGGAGTACTTAAGTCCATGTGTGTTATTTCAGAGTTTTGAAATCTCCAGTATTGTTCTAGAATGTAGAAAATAAACCCCTAAACAAAAAACATTGAATTAGAAGGTGTGTCCAAACTTTTGACTGGTATTGTATATATTTTTTAATTCCACTTTTTGTCATCAATAATATGTATGTAATGTAAGCTGATAGAGGCATTTTCATTATATTTTGGACCCCACAGTGTGCATGAGTTCCTAGGGGGAAGGGACCATGTTTGTGAGTGAGTAAGCTAAGCTACTTTCTTGACATTTGGCTGATAAATAAAGAAGCTTGACCAGCTCCAGCAGACTGCAGAGAAAAGAACACTACACACTCCTGCCGAATTTAATAACCACAATTCTTTCAGTTGTAGCAAAAAAAGTCATTTTTGTAGCAATTAGTCATTTTGCCTAAGACAGGACATACATATCATGGAAGCTGGTAATATATCTTATATTCCTCTGAGAAAACATTATTAATTAAACATCATTCACATAATTTGAGATATTATTATCTCAGAAAACTAAATATTACACACATTTTCAAGATCATGTGCTTACGTAACAGTCAATGACCACAGTAGGAAAGAAAGACACCGTATTAGAATATTAATGTTTATTTGATACCTTTTAATAATATCCAGTTTGTGTGCTTATTATAAGTCCGCTTTTTATTCCACTTTGTAGAAGCGTCCATCCGTGAAGTGTGCCACAGACGACAGTGCCGCTACCTAGTGGATGTGTGTGTGTGTGTGTGTGTGTGTGTGTGTGTGTGGGGGGACATCGTAATGTCCTCGAAACGTCTGTACTTCTCACATCTCACCACACCTGTACATAATACTTATTGCTATTTCCCATAGTCTTTAAAGTAAAACCAAAAAATATATATATATTACAAAGTATTAGATTTATATATGCTAACTGGGCATCTGAAAAAGTGACTGAGAAATGGCAAATATTCCCTCAATTCAGATATATATATATATTATGCATACAATACACCTCTGAGGAAATAACCAGTAATGACACACACTCCAAACACTGAAACAAACGTGTCATGATCATTAAAACAATGTCAACGCA
Source organism: Hemibagrus wyckioides (assembly GCF_019097595.1). Classification (NCBI taxonomy): domain Eukaryota; kingdom Metazoa; phylum Chordata; class Actinopteri; order Siluriformes; family Bagridae; genus Hemibagrus; species Hemibagrus wyckioides. The sequence continues at coordinate 5,285,283 of NC_080713.1, forward strand.
ACGGAAAAAATAAAACATGTCCAATGTAAATATATACGTATATACCGTATAGAAATTTGTTTACATAAATATAATACACTGATTGACTTTATGTAAGTGACATAGGTTTGAAAACCGATGCTAAGGAAAGTGTCTCGGAAAGAAACAGCCCTAATTTGCTCCCGGACAAAACCACCCCAAGCCAGGATAAGATTCAGGGGAGTCTTTGTAAGTTCACACTCCTTTCTCAGGATTAATCTTGCTGACACACACACACACACACACACACACACACACCAGCACTTTTTCGGGCTGCCTATAAACAGATCATCACCATAAAACGACTTGATCTTTTAATCTCTAAAGTCAGAAGGCCTACACAGTCAAATTGCTCCAAAGGTTCGAGTCAGAGCTATCTAATCCAACAGAAGTAAATGGAATCCGATCCAGGTCTGTAGGGAAAATCCGAAGGTAGTTAAGTTTGTATTTAGAGGCTTACCCAGATAGAACGTTTCTGCCGGTGTCCTTGAAAATCCACTGGGATCCATTTGTCTTTTAACTTAAATGCAAAGCTCTCATCAGTCTGAGTCTTGCCATTAGACCTCTGAAACCCATATTCATCTTCAGTAACTGCTTTATCATGGTTCAGGTCATGATGGATGTGAAGCCAATCCAGGGAACACTGGATCCCTGGATGGGATGCCAGAACATCACGTTCACAGACTCATTACAACGAGGAGCAATTTAGCTTAGCCAATCCATCTACAAGACAGGAGGAACCTGGAGAACCCAGAGGAAACCTACATGGAAATTGACAAAGCGTTAAAATTCTCCTACCTCCTGCCACTGAGTCCCTGACCAGGATTAAAGCAATTACTGGAGGTAATTTTACTATAAAAGCAAACTAAGCTTAGCATAAAGCATAGCATAGTTAAACAATCTAATCTTGTCTGGCTGCATATTGCACTTTAGAAATATTTCACTATATTCAATACTCCTCTATTTCTATTATTATGGCTAAAATATCATGGACTCCACCTCACCACACCCAAAGCAGTTAAAGGCTGACTATGTTAATGTGCATTTCAGTGTTCAGCAACCTACATGTTTGGCATTGAAGCCGCTATTTACTGCAGATTTTCTGAAACCTTTTGTGGATAAAAAGCTGAGTATGACTCACTGCATTCGTTATTGCCAAAGAAAGGAAGATGCAGCAGTATATGATTCTAAAAAAATGCCAGAAAAACCGGTGTAAGCTAAAAAAAGGGAATGTAAAGTGAGTAAAAGAAGTCAGCTGGAGTAAGTATGAAGAGATTAAAAGGTCGTACCATGGTCTGACTACTTTTTACTTTTTTGGCCTGCACACAAAAGTCTGCATTTTTGCATCAGTGCTTCTGCTATTCCAGGCAGAAAAACTGTCTCTAGACGTATAGGATCTCTGTCAAGACTATAGTTCTACATGGATCTTCATCATCAAAAAAATAAATAAAAAAGTAATAAAAAATTCACCCACCGGTGAGAGTAAAATCGAATAACGGTAAAAATCGAATAACTTCAGATTAACTTCAACAGAGTCTGAAGACATTTTCTTGTTTTCCCTTCTGCCCCAAAGCAATTTAGATCTCAAACACATCCCTTTTCTACACCTGGTGACACAAATACGCATTCGCCACCAGGTTTCTGCCAGTCATGTCTCAAAATGAATTTGGCTGTATGAATAAGTTACGACGGTGCCAGTCACCAAACACACATCCCATCTCCTACAACCTCTCGACTCTAAGCCTCAGACCTGTTAGTGTGAAACCTAATCCTCAATCACTGCGAGCGATTTCATTACTGCCTGCACCAGCGCTTCATGAGCGCTCCCTCACGGCTCAGCGACACGGCATAAAAGCGAGCGGCGTGAAGCTGAGATTAGGTGCCAAAATTGGGAGCGATCCCAATTGGAATCAGTACATGTTGTGTTATGAAAAGCGCCACAAATCAGAAAAATTGATGCTACCTGGTGGATTGTCTCCAGGTTGCATTTCTTGAAGGAGCTAATGCACAAGCATGGGTGTGTTTTACGGGTGGTTTATATTACTGAAATTTCTGTTCCTTTAAAAGCTTTAAAAAAATGTAGGATCTCTAGAAAGCCAGAAAAGCCTTCTGCTTTATTTGTGTAGCAGTAAAAATAATGCTTCTTGTTGTAAACAACACCAGAGAGGACTAACCTTAACCCTATCCCTTAGTTTTTTATCACTTTTAGTCTTAAGCTGCGGCCACAGCGGACATGAAATTTTCATGGAATCTAGTAAAAAATAAACTTCACTTGAAAAGGAAGTTGTGATCAATTTATGGTAGGTTCATTTGGTTTCCTGGTTCTTGAAAATGTCCATTTTCTGCATCCTAGGTAACAATGTCTCATTACTTACAAAGTAACAACAAAATATCAAGCCAGCTATGGTTAAATGTTCACTAGTCCACTGAAAAGTAGTGACTTTGCCTCCATAAGTGATATCCAGTGTGGTCACTGATTCATATATTATATACACTCTTAGTAAAATGTTCCATCTGTGTTTACTGTACAGAAAAAGGTTCCATGTAGGAGGCTTTAAGTAAAGCTAGAATATTTAACCATCCTTAGAACCCAGGAGGAACCACTGTATGCCTAATGGATTTCCTTTAATGGAAGAGGGCTGGGCGGCGCACCTTGGCTTCAACTGGGCTGGAAAATTGCAACAGAAACCAACAATAAAGAAACTACACAGATCCTTTGCAGGGCTTTTTTTAGAAAATGATGTGTGATTATTACAGCTCTAGAAACGTTTTTCAGAATTGCACGCTGCACTTCATATGGAGATTTGACGCTATGTTTCGGCTGTGTAGGATTCTATTTCCGCTGAATTGTGTGACTGATTCATACAGCCTGAGAGGTGTACGCTGAGATGAGCCAAGGCCAGAATGACAGCCATGCTTGATTGACAGCTTCAGGCTGGCGTTATTGATGAACTGCAGTCCTTGTCTCTGCTAATGATCAGGTTTCTCAGTTGGGTCAGTCTACCCTCTAATCAATCAATCTCATGCACTCTCTTTTCTCTGCACCTCTCTCTCTCTCTCTTTCTATCTCTCTATTTCTCTCCACAGTCTTTCTAGATTTGACCCCTCTACTGGCATCGACCAGACAAAGTTGAGCTTTTTCTTTCTTTCCGAAACAAAAAAAAAAGAAGAAAAAACTCCCCACTTTGGTCTCAAAAACCTCCCAAAGCTGTGTCCAATAATGCAATCAATACCTGCCGTCCTCAGGATGTTTTTACAAGTGCTCAGAAACAATCATAACTTGTAGTGGAGCTGCCTCAAAAAACCTTCCTGGAACACTTCATCCTGAAGAGCCCACAGGGGTCCTCGTCTACATGTCAGACCTTGGGCTGTCTGTCGCTACACATCACCGCCTCGATGCATCAGTGTCTTGTTGCATTTGTGCCCCCCTCCATGCAAACGTCTCTAGCCTTTCAAAAGTTCCCAACTTGTTAACTTGACTCAGGTCAGGATTTCTCAGGTGGGGATACTGTTGTTGTTTTTTTCTCAGGAGGCTACATTATTTATTTTGGGCCATCTTTGCCTTTTGACTGGCGGAAGCGAATGTTTCTCATCAATATCTGTGTTTTCTCTCGAAGAGGAAATACATTCTCTCACCTGACCAGCACAAAGTCATGTGTCAGTAATGCTACTAGTACAAAAAAACAGATCTTTTCATGACAAAAGTTTCCCTGACAGAAACAATAGCTAGTAAATTGACTCCTAACCTAATTTCCTAGCCTACACAGGTCACAGCTTAATACCTAGCTGACTGATCTGACTGATTAGCTGCTTTGCTAACTCATTACCAGAGTGCCAGTGTTTCCTGAGGACATATTTTGAAGTTGAAGCACTGGATATGGTGATTACATGCCTAAGGGAATCATGTAATAAAAAAAAAAAAAAAAAAAAACCCAAAGAGCTTATAAAAATATAGGCTAATTAGGAACTAGCATTGGCAAAGTTATTTGCCATGCTCAGTGTTAACTAGCTAGCTTTGTTTGTTTGAAATGGATATTAACCTAAAGCTGATACAGATTGTTTTAACATTTAATATGCTAGTATCGGCAATTTGATATGTAGTGTTATTAAAAGCTAAATCAAAACATTAGCTAACCAGGTTTGAGCTGAGAGTGACAGCAGCTTATCTGCTTTTTCATTTTTTTATGTAATTTTATATCAACTTGAGTGAAATAACTCTCTATTTAGCAATTTAGCTACCCCAGTGACTACAGACAAGGGCTCATTTAGCCAGCTATATTTAATAGTTTTTTTAATTTTGCAGGTCAGCTGTATATACAGTATGTTTATGCAGCGTATTCCCTGTAACAATCTTTGAGTTTGGATGTGATTTAAAGAAATTTGCGAGCTGAATTTGTCCCATCTATTTCTGTTCCCGATAGCATTAAAGAGAAGTTACTGTGCAGGCCTTTTCACAATCCTTTAACTCGATACAATACATTCATCTTCCTCGAATATAAATGAAACAAACTAGCTATGAAAGGAATGATTAACCAAAGCTGAGAGGAAATCTGTGTACACAGCAATATTGCTAGTGTTAAATTAACCCTTTTCGTGTCCATCCGGATTTCTATGAACACCCCGGGCATTAATCCAACACTAAAAGTTCATTTTCATGCTGTAGGTGTTGAAAATGCAGCACTTATTTGTCCACGCATGCTACATCAAGTAATCTTTTGTAAGTTTCACTGGTTCTGTGAAAATGTTATCCTAGAAATGTCTACACAGGCGCCAATGGAAGTTCTATTTTTATATTAAAAGGCAAAACTAAGATTGTTGCTTGCATCAAGCCACTTTAAGAAAACACCCATACACACACCATTCATTTCCAGCATCTGCCGTATGAACCTGGAAGACAAAAGTGAATATTTAGGACACTGTTGACGGCTCCCTGTTTCTATAATTTCTTCTTATGTATTTCCCCCATTACAGAGGACCTGAAATCCACTCCAATATTACTACAATACTGTGATTCAAGAGAAAATCAGTAAGGTGTAGGCCAAAAGGTGTACTAATATCTCAAAAGAAAACTATTTTTGGTTTGCTAAATTCTCTTCAACACATTATAATTTTTTTTTGCAAAAAAAAAAAAAAAAGTGAAGAAACAGTGAATCAATACATAGAATCCCATAGATACATATAAGGATCAACAATATGTGATCCTGGATAGAGTGTAGCCTTTCTCTTTTGACTAAAAAGATTGATTTGAACACAGAAAAAGTCAGAACGCAGGCTTCAGTGCATAGGTTCCTGCAGAATAGTCCTTCCATGTGGTCCGTTTCAAACGCGCAAACCAATGAAATGTGGAAAATGGATGGTCGCAAATGTTTATGTACGGAGTATTTCACACCCTCCTATTGGTTGATTAACATAGCAGTAAATAGATATTTTCACTTATATATTAATGAATAAAAAATAGCGAATGACAAAGCAAAACAAGTAATCTAATTACTAATATGTGGTTACACCTTCATTTTTTTTTTTTTAATCACAGTAATATTTAGATACCCTAAAATAAGTTTAAAACACAGTGTAATCTAGATAAATAATGAAATAAAAGTGTCACACAAAAAAAAAGGATAGTTATTACTCAGTTACAGGTCCACAGGTGAACAGGAGGGTGTGATCTAACCTCACAAATTGGAGGGAAGTTTGGCGCAAAGGGGTTCCAGTTCAGAAGGATGGGCCTCTGAGGATCTGCGGAATGGAAGGGAAGGTGACGTCCCTATGCTGGGGGTGTGGTGCCGTGTACTGGGAGAAGTCTGTAAGGGGGAAGCAAAGTGCCCCGATATGGAGCTGCACGGCTTAGGCATCAGTGTTGGGGAAGAGTAAGGGGAGAGGCGGCAGCCAGGCTCAACGGATGATCGAGGGGAGGAGTGAGCCATAACCTGGGCTGCCTCTTCACTTAGCAAGGGGTGAGAGCTAGACAACAGTTTCATATCTTCAGAGAAGCGGCCCAGCGGTGATTCAGTTCCTGAAGTGTTACAGCTGGGTAGTTGAACAGGGCAGGAATGCTGGGGTATAAGCAGAGAGCTGTGGGAACCTGCAGCACTGGAGGGGTCACTGTAATGGAAAGTTCTCCCAGGACTTTGGACTGTAGGGCTGGGGGCTAGAGGAGTGTAGCAGGGAGAAGCGTTAGCTGAGCCATATTGAGCTAGAGATGCTAATGCTGACCTTTCTAAAGGCATCTGGGAGGAAAAGGAGGACTGTAGGTTAAAGGATTGTGTGTTTGATGAAGGAGAACCTTCGAGGGCAGGAGTTATGTGGGAAAGGGTGGAGGATGGGGAGCCAGTTGTGGGTGTATGGAAGAGGTTTAACGTACTAGAAGTCCTGCCACCCCCACCAGCAAACTGATGAAATGCAGATGTCTGTTTGGTATTTTGTGTTTGCTGACCATGAAGGAGCTGACTCGGGGTATGGCTGAATGATCCAGTTGAAAGAGGGCTAACATTTGAAGACTGTGTGGTCAAGAGCCCACAGGTGGCACCAAGTAATGGACCCCCAGGAGACCCACTTGCAGTCAGTCCACTTGACGTGTCTGCCACTGCTCCACTCACAGCAATACTCACTGAGCCACCTACTGCCCCAGACAAGGTGCCAGCACCTGTGCTGCCTTGTTGGAGGTGAGTGGACAGTGGTGGGGTACTTGGTGGGAAGGGCTGCTTGTGTTTGGGTGGAGGATGGAGCTGTGCAGTACTACATGTGGGAGATGCAGATCTTGAGTAATTGCCAGTGGGGAATGCAGAAGCCCGACCAGGTCCAGGATGTGAAACTCCACTTATGCTGCTTCTGGAAGCCTGGTGATTGCCACTGCCTGACCCAGCTGGCCCTGTTGAATGATGTGCCCGGAAGGATGCAAGTAGAGGAGTGTCGGCTCCAGTTCGAGGCTTTGGAGGAGTGCTCGAAGGCGAGTTTCCGGCTGAACCAGGAGCTGTTGATGTGGGTATAACCTGGAACCTGTTTCTTGGTGCTTCTTTCGTTGAACCCAAAGTGGAGGTAGAAGGGCGAAAGAGTGTGGGAGGCAGGTGAGGGTGGTGGGTCAGGGCAATAGCAACTGACGTTGTAGCAGCGGCTGCTTGTAAAGGAGCCTGGATGAGTGGAGCCCAAATGACTGGAGTGGGTGATGGTGGAGCTGGGGAAGGTTGGTTTTGCATCAGATGTGCACAGTGCGCCATGTCTCGATCATGCTGCACTATCTGCTGGATTATCTCATTCTCCTGATAGTTGAGGACGCCAGAGTTTAAATCATGCTGGACCTTGTGCTGCAATATAGAGTTCTTCTTTCCTAATGGATAGAAATATAGAACATTCAAGCTGCATATGAAACAATTACACATCAAACATGCACAATATGATAAAAGACATGATTTCCTAGCTTTTTCTATACCAAGTGATAGGATCCCTCGTGCATAAATAAACGTTTATCTTTTACGATGGTCTTACACATAAACCTAGTAAATGATTTATTTGAAATCCTGGGTCAGAGCTCAGCATTAGCTTGTTCACCCATGCTGCTCCTCTTATCCACAAAAAAGCTGAATTATAATCATGGTTTTGTGAATAACCTCCAAACAAAGGACATTATTCACCCTCAGGCGGCATGTTGAATATTAAAGAGCTGCTATGATCACGCGTCTTTTTTAAATACCTCTTTTATTCTGTTCTTTTACACTGCACTCGCTTTTTCTTGAGTCTCAGCAAGCCTACAGCTTTGGGAATACCCCAGGCTGAGAGGCTGATAGCAGTGAAGGGGGCGACCTGTGTGGAAATAGCACAGCCTGGTAGGGGGTGTGATGGCTCCTGCAGTCAGGCCAGTCTGTGTTTGACTAGTTCTTACTGTCGAACGCTAGATAAGGGGGCGAAAGTAATCAGCGAGTAAACATGGCCTCGAATTTGGGCTGATGGCTGATAGGAGAAAGTGAGACGCAGGTCATTCAGACACAGGGGTCTTTTCCATCTTTGGTAGTTGCTGGATGATGGATCTAAGTCTCATGGGGCTGGGTGAAGGTTAGAAACACTATCACACAAAACTTTATCGTGCTGAAGAAAGGAGATACGAATACAAACAATGCGATAAAATGCAATGCACTTCATTAACTGCTGTGACCTCTTCATGTTATTTCCTGTTGTTAACTAAACTGAATATTTATGTGAATGATTTATTTAGAATCATTACAACATTATCGATTAAATCAGGAAATTAGCATTAAAATCAGGAAAACCGTTTTCTGATATCAGGAAGTGATAACTGGAATATGAGTTGAGGGCTATGAGATGACTCTGACTAACTTTGTCCTAAATATTATCAAACCTTAACCGATCCATTAACACTGTAAATAATCAGGGAGTTCTGCAATCTTTGACTCTTGAATGAACTAGTGTTAATGTTTTGGCAAAATGAATCTAAACTAAATTTCACTTCTACTCAAAATTCAACAAATTTGGATAAAAATATCAGACATTGGCATTTATTCTTTTAATAATTTATTTGCAAGATAAAAATCAGGAAATAGAGAATCAAAGAACAAGGCTATGAATCTGGGCTTGAATGTAAAATGGAGTTGGCCCGCCCTTTACAGCTATAACAGCTTCAACTTTTCTGGGAAGGCTTTCCACAAGGTTTAGGAGTGTGTTATGGGCAGTTTTGTTCCTAGTTCCTCTAGAAGCGCCTTTGTGAGGTCAGGCACTGATGTTGGACGAGAAGGCCTGGCTCGCAGGGACATCCCAAAACATTTGGCAATATAGTGTATGACGGTATATAAGACAAACACATGACTGACTTAGAATGGGTACACACATTAGGTGACAGACCAATGACAAGACAGGAGCACAAGCACAACCAAAATAAATATAAAACAAAAACATTAGAGAATCATTCGTCAAGCTGTGTTGAGAGGAGGGGTTTAATGACAGAGGATAATATTAGAATAAAATCACAAAGGCCTTAAAGTTGGTGCCTCAACTGTATAAGGATACCAGTTTCAAAGTAATTTTATTATTTGTAAAAAAAAAAAAAAAAAAAACATGCAAACAAACAAAAACACACACAGTAACAAGCCATAGACTCATGTAGACTGTTTTAGTGGGAAATGATTCAGTTTGTTGTTTCTGCTGTAGTGAGTGGGCTGAGTGTCAGTGTTTTTACAGCGAGGGCCATATGGCTCCCTGTGGTGCCAGATAAACATGGACGTCTGTGACAGCGGTAACACAGCCAGACGCTGCTGCTGCTCAGCCTTCAGCCGACTGACTCAATAAGGGCAGCAACTCAAGAAACTGACAAGGAAATTACACTGCACTTCCAGGCATTAAACAGACACACAAAACATGTCATGAGCCATACACTACACTACACTACACTACACACTATACTACACTATACTCCTGATTTACTGGCAGCTGTCAACTGAAAGAGCAAAAACGATCTACACCACACACGCACACTTTTTCCACTCAAATAACTTTTAGGAAGTTGTCTCTCAAAAACATATGCGGCAATTCAAAATGACTCATGAAAGAAATGTGCGTAATTTAGTTTGACCACCAGTCACTCAATATTTCAGCAGAACAATTTAGCAGGTGCAGCTTGCTAAATCTGGCCTCTAACAAAAAAAAACAAGCTCAGATCTGAACAAAATTCATACAGTCTTTAAACCTGAAAAGTTCATTAACATTTTAAGATGATAAACATGGTATGATGTTTCAAATCAAAATCCTAAATGATCTTTGCGGATGAATAAAGTTGAAGAGATGGAAAAAAGCAAAAGTGGATTTAAATCAGTTCCTGGTTTTAAATTAAATATATAAGCAAAGCTATCACGAATAACCATATCTTCTGTCATGACTTTAAAAAAATATGAAAGAGGGATGTAATGAAATAATAATACATTATTGTACAGATACAAACAAGAGACTACTATTCATTGTTTTTGGGTTTTTTATTCAGAATAGAATAGTAGCGTCTGGTTGAGATTAGGACTGGGATTGTATATGGCATGAGAAAATAGTCACGGGGGAGTTTTTCACGTTTGAGTAGTCTGATATAAAATTTGTAGCTCTAAATTTGGAGGTTAGATATGAAGCTCAATAAGAATCCATCTTTAGTCATTCATACTGGCATTGCATTAAACCCCTAATATGTCACATGAGTGAGTTTGTACAAAGGAAGTCTCACCTATACGATCGAGGCGGTCCAGAGCGACAGTCTCGAAGGCTCTCCTCATCATAGGATATTCTTCGAGCACCTCGTTGAAGTTATCCACCGACAGGGAGTAGAGACGGCAGTATGTATCCGCTCGGACGCTAGCCGTACGCCTTCCTCTCGTCAGCAAACAGATCTCTGGGAAGCAAGTCAGATACATCAGGGTTATGTTCTTATAATTTTATTGGATTATTTCCCCAATCTATGTAGATATCATTGAAATAGATTTTGTTTTCCGAGTGTGTAAGCAGAACCTTCTGGTTTGGCAACAGATTTGGCTCAATCTGGCCTGAGCTCTGCCCTGCTGAATTATTACTGTCACCTGGGTTTCACCTGGGTTTTGTTCTATTGCCATCCAAATCGATGCAGATTTGGCATCAGAATAAATCTGATGGGAGGGCATTAGACTTCTCACAAGGGGGCAAAGACTGCCATTTAATTATCTCCAAATATGTGCTTGCCCACTCTCTCTCTCTCACACACACACACACACACATAGATGCTGTGTACTAACTTTCATATCTCAGAGCTTCGACTCAACACAGCATCACACCCTCATATGAATGAGCTCAACAAATCATATCCCACCGTTTATCACAGTCGAGGCAGAATGATGCAATGAATAACTTTAGAGGCAGAATGATGCAATGAATCACCATTGCAAAGGCCTTGAACAAGCACCATAAAAAGTAGAGCATGAGAACCAGACCTGGTACAGAAGTGATTCTGGGTTGTGATGGTGGCCCTGAATCAGTCATCATTACGTGCTACCATTTGAATCTGTGTCGCATAGTTTCCTCATTTCCATTTGTCCAGTGTTTTTCTGTCTTCCAGAGACAGAACTATTTGTTAGATTTGACTCCAGCCAGCCTAAATTAAAAGTTCTATTAATACTCTTCAACAAGACAGTAAACAACTCATAGATTTATTAACTCAAGTCAGGAACAATCTGTATCTTGGTTGAGCAACTGTGCCAGGTTTCCTGTTTCCTTATTGTCTTACTAGAGCTGTGAACTTTTATGAAGGATGTCAGGTGTTCTGGTGATGGGCAGAAGTCATCGGAGTAATAAACTAATCCAGAATTCATTAAATAAATGTCACACCATAACATTATGAGCAGTGAGAGGTGACGTGAATAACACTGATGATCTCCTCATCATGGCACCTGTTAGTGGGTGGGATATATTAGGCAGCTAGTGAACATTTTGTCCTCAAAGTTGATGTGTTAGAAGCAGGAAAAATGGACAAGCGTAAGGATTTGAGCGAGTTTCACCAAGGGCCAAATTGTGATGGCTAGACCACTGGATCAGAGCATCTCCAAAACTGCAGCTCTTGTGGGGTGTTCCCGGTCTGCAGTGGTCAGCATCTATCAAAAGTGGTCCAAGGAAGGAACAGTAGTCACTCACTGATGCATGTGGGGAGCGAAGGCTGGCCCGTGTAATACGATCTAACAGATGAGCTACTGTTGGTCAAATTGCTGAAGAGGTTAATGCTGGTTCTGACAGAAAGGTATCAGAATACACAGTGCATAATGGGTCAGGGGGCAGGAAAAGGGAGACCAACACAATATTAAACAGGTGGTCATAATGTTATGCCTAATCGGTGTATTTAATACCGATATATAGGTATTATATTGGATATATAGGTATTATATTTGGTATATTATACAGTAATATTACCATGAGTATATATATATATATATATATATATATAATTTTACAAAATTAAATTCAGCATGTCATAGTACAGGTCACATAGCTATATAAAATGTAAGATTATGTAACAGTATTTACGCCATAAACCTCTGACTGTTTAATTTTGTATGTTAAGGTTATTACTTATCTCACTGTATGAGATGATCCCCCCTCCTAAAAAAAAACCTTGGCTGAATTTGATAACAGACTGTGTGATAATATGTGTTCTCCGTGTCAGAATAAAACCAGCTTTAGACAGAAGCCAGAAGATTCCTACATGAAATTATTGTTCATATTAAAACAACACCTTGCACATACAAAGAGCTGAGATCAACAGAGCTTTCAATCAGACAGGAAAAAAAGAGACAGTAAAATGTAAATTTTCTATAATCCAGTGCTGGAGCACGTAATGCCATTTTCAGAGCAGGGAGGGCTGGCAGACCTCATCTGTCATGGCAGCTCAGGAAAATTAGGCACTATTTACCATCCGCAATGTTGTACCATGTGAGCTGCTGAAACCTGCAGGGAAGCTTGGATCTCTCCACCATTCCCACAATGTTCAGCATGTGGAGGGTCTGTGAGGACCCAGCTGGGATTCAGAGATCGAGTTTTTCCCTTCTCTACACGAGGAGTGCCAGGGAGGAGCAGGAGAACCAGCCACGCTGTATTACATGCCCCATCTGGCCACTGAACAACCAATATCCCTGACCCACTTCTGTCTGAGCATGGCGTGTTGTGACATGGGTCCAATTTGTGCACTCAGATGCATGTTTATGTGTGTGTGTGTGTGTCTTTTTCAGTGAGCCATACATACATGCTTGAGTGTAAATAACAGCATGAGATGAGGTACATATATACATTAGGGATGTAACCAAATACAAATACATTATTCATGAGGTGGGACGTGAGGAAGCTGCCACTGCTGGGCCCCTGAGCAAGGCCCCTAACCCCCAATGGCTCAGTTGTATAAAATGAGATTAAAATATAAGTCGCTCTGGATAACGGTGTCTGCCAAATGCCAGAAATGTAAAAGTAGAACTGGAACCCAGTCATCTTTAGTAACTGCATGATCAGGTTTATGGTGGTTTCGCCCATTTCTTGTTTAAATCCAGATATTTGAGGATATTTGAGGCAGGAAACAAATACTGAATTGTGTTACACACCTAATATACACACATATATGTCTTCATGTACACGTACACTTAAAGCCATGCTAGAGAAGAGAGGAGCTAATGGCTGCTCTAAATCCCAGCCAACTTTAGAGAGAGAAAAATACCAAAAGTCATGTCTTTACATATGAGAGCTGAAGTCTCAGTTCTTACATGAGAATGTCAAGAGCTCAGAGCTCATTACTAAAGCACTGGGATTATGAGTTCACTTCAGTGGTATAATGCTAATGCACATCCCATTCCAACTGTTCATTCATTTTAATGTTTCTGAAAATATGAAGGGTCTCTCAATTCTGCTCAGAAAAGGACACCACTCCAAATCATTGAATTCAGGCGTTCAGCATACCAAGACATTTTGGACAATTTCATGCTCCCAACTTTGTGGGAACAGTTTGGGGATGACTTCCTGTTGCAACATGACTGCAATAATAGTAATGTTGTAAAAAGGTGGAGTTTGTATTTTGAGTCACATCAACCCCATTAAAACTCCCCCGAATATAAACACAAAATGGTTTTGTCCAGTCTGAGTAGGCAGGTTAATGATATTTCAGCCAATCATCTTAATTTAAACAATGACACTACCGAAGAAACTCTGACTAAATAAATAAATAAGTAAATTCCACAGAAAAGGTAAGTTATATTTAATATACCCCAAATTTGAGTTCTTGCCATGTAGAGTATCTGGTTGTTATGTTAGCCCTCATTTGTCAAATATACATTACTGCACAGTGAAATTCTTTCTTCACGTATCCCATCTTGGAGGGTCAGAGTGCACTGTGAGCCATGATGTAGCACCCCTGGAGCAGAGGGGGGTAAGGGGGGGGGTAAGGGCCATGCTCAGGGGCCCAGGGGTAGCAGCTTGGCAATACTGGGGCTTGAACCCTGATCTTCCAACCAACAACCCAGAGCCTTGACCACTTGAGCTACCACTGCCCGAGAGAACACTGGTATTCCCAGGCGATCTCCCATCCAAATACTAACCAAGCCTGGTTAACCTGGTTACTCTGGTTAGCTTTACAGATCAGATGAGATCAGGCCTTCTCAGAGTGGTATGTCTCAGAGGGGTTAGACCACTCGGGCAAGAGCTTGAATGTGTCCATGAAGGGATCCTGTACTGATGCGGGGTTTTTTGTTGGTTTCCTGTATGAAACATATTGCTGTAGTATAAACTGTAGTCTTTGTGTAGGTGTGTGTGTATTGACATCGATATGCAGTTTCCTCTGCCACACACTATATAATCAACTAACTCACAAACCCAGGTTTTATTCCATACAGTGCTGACTATGTGCACCCACTGTATAGTGCTGTCAATATACACACCTACACAAAGCCTACAGTTTATGCTAAAGACTTATACAGCATTATGTTTCATACAGTATGTTTTCATGTTTTCTTATATTTTCACAGTAATTAATTCTTAGTAATTAAGTCTTAATATTCTTATTTCACAGTAATTAATTCTTAATTAATATCTTAAAAAAAGTTATCTTTAAAATAAATATAAGGTTCCTTTTTTAAAAACAAATCCAGGAAGGAAGGAAGGAAGGAAGGAAGGAAGGAAGGAAGGAAAAATGAATTAAGGAAGGAGAGTTAGAAGGGGACTAAGAAAGGAAGGAAGGAAGGAAGGGGTGTAAGAAAGGAAGGAAGGAAGGAAGGAAAAATGAAGTAAGGAGGGAAGTAAGAAAGGAAGGAATGAAGGAAGAAGGAAGAAAGAAAGGAAGGAAATAAGGATGGAACGAAGGAAGTATGGAAGCAAGGAAGGAAGGAAGGAAGGATGCAAGCAAAGACAGAAGCAAAGAAAGAAAGAAAGAAAGAAAGAAAGAAAGAAAGAAAGAAAGAAAGAAAGAAAGGAGGGAAGGAAGGAAAATTGAAGTAAGGAAGAAAGTAAGGAGGGGAGTAAGGAGGGGAGGAAGGAAGGAAGAAAGGAAGGAAGGAGGGAAGGAAAATTGAAGTAAGGAAGAAAGTAAGGAGGGGAGTAAGGAGGGGAGTAAGAAAGGAAGGAACAAAGGAAGAAGGAAGGATGGAAGCAAAGACAGAAGCAAAGGAAGGAAGGAAGGAAGGAAGGAAGGAAGAAAAAAAGAAAGAAAGAAAGAAAGAAAGAAAGAAAGAAAGAAAG
Organism: Hemibagrus wyckioides; assembly: GCF_019097595.1. Taxonomy (NCBI): domain Eukaryota; kingdom Metazoa; phylum Chordata; class Actinopteri; order Siluriformes; family Bagridae; genus Hemibagrus; species Hemibagrus wyckioides. The sequence goes on from NC_080713.1 coordinate 5,300,517, forward strand.
AAAGAAAGAAAGAAAGAAAGAAAGAAAGAAAGAAAGAAAGAAAGAAAGAAAGAAAGAAAGAAAGAAAGAAAGAAAGAAAGAAAGGAAGGAGGGAAGGAAAAATGAAGTAAGGAAGAAAGTAAGGAGGGGAGGAAGGAAGGAAGGAAGAAAGGAAGAAAGGAAGAAAGGAAGGAAGGAAGGAAGGAATGAAGGAAGGATGGAAGCAAGGACGGAAACAAGGAAAGAAGGAAGGAAGGAAGGCCACAATATTGGAAAAGTAAACAAAAAAAATATATTTCGTTTTAAAAGATTAAAAAAAACCCAACTCTAATCTGATCTAAACTTTTCTCATCTAAACTTTTCTAATTTTCCAGCAGCGTTGTACAGTTTCTAAGTCTCTTTACCCTGACAGTCCCAAACTCTGTTTTCATTTCGCTGTATCAGATCTAGCCCGGAGGCGCGGCTCGGCATTGACACCAGATTTATTCCGTTGTGTTTTTGTAAAGTCACTCTGACCTCTAGTCTCTGCTTGCTTAAACCTCAAACCTCCCACCGCAGCACATCTTTCATATTAGCATTATGAACCAGAACCCTTGTGCTTTTCTGACTCAGCTTGGCGTGTGACTCACCAAAGAAAAGAATAAAATCCTGCGTGTAATCCCAAACAGGCTTACAGTGCACTCAGAATCCAAAACTGTCTTATCGGCCAACCTCCTGCTGAGCCTAATAGGCTGTTATGCTTGTCTCCCATGACAGGAAAGGTAAGTCTGTGTCTGTTTACGCTGGTAGTAGTAGTGCTTCTAATGTTTACAATGCTACATGATAGTGTACACGATGCTATAAAAACGGTGAAAAAGAAAAACCCAAATCCTGTGAAACGCTAACGGATACGTTTCAGACTGGTTTCTTTCATCCTGCTATTTTTGCTCAGTGGATTTTTATGATGCGCAGATGTAGGAGAGGTAGGTAGAGGTGTGTGAGGTCGGCACTGGCTAAGCTCACCTGCGCTCAGAGCCTTTCTGTCAGCTCGGATCTGCATCGAGCGGCTCGAGTGAACACACACTAACCTTTCAGAGTGTGTGAGCACCCTGAGAGCCTAATATAGCCTGACATCACACCATCCATGCATTAACACTCTTCTTTTCCATCCTCGTTGCATCAGGATCCACGGCGCAAACGGCTAGAGGCTAGTGACGTCACACACGCCGAGCCTGAAGGAACAGCTGCTGTTCTATAGACAGTATCTTGGTCTAAATCACACCTTCTTTTTCACACACACACTTACACACATGTTCTGGTGGCACAGCTCTGTCTAACAGTCTCTAGTTTAAACGCACTTTGTTTTGAGGGTGACATGGCTGCAATCACATTAGACAAGACCAGAGATGACAACAGTGATTTGAGAGAACACAGCCGATTCTTACTCCTCTAAGCCTGAGTGGTGTGGAAAAAGACACAAACACTACAAAATATGTTCACATGACATTTGTTCTTGATGAAGACCAAGCTGTGTTTCTGTATTTTAAGAAAATCAAGATAAAAAACAAAACAAAACTGGTCTCATACTTGCAAATTTGGGCTATATTTAGAGTAAAAGCTAACGTTTAATTCTGGAAAGTTCCACATATAACCCGAGTCAGGTTATGCAGCATGCAGTCGACCAGGATGAAGGTCACACTTCAGAGGTGCCTTCAATCCCTAAAAAACAGGGACAGATGCAAATGTGTCTGAGAAGTTCTTAATATGTAGAATAACAGGATAAAGCTAAAATTATTAATACACTCTATTGCTGAAAGTTTTGGGACACCCCTCCAAATCATTGAATTCAGGTGTTGTTTTTCAGGGGTTGGACTCGGCCCCTTAGTTCCAGTGAAAGGAACTCTTAATGCTTCAGCTTCATACCAAGACATTTTGGACAATTTCATGCTCCCAACTTTGTGGGAACAGTTTGGGGATGACCCCTTCCTGTTCCAACATGACTGCACACCAGTGACCAAAGCAAGGTCCATAAAGATGATGAGTAAGGTTGGTGTGGAGGAACTTGGCTGGCCTGCATCTGACCTCAACCCGATAGAACCACTTTGGGTTGTGCTTGTTACACATGTGCTTGTTGAACATCCCATTCCATATTTATTCCCCATTTACTGCTATAATAATTTTCACTTTTCACTAAATTTTGGAGCATGGCTGTGGGGATTTGTGATCATTCAGCTACCAAAGCATTGGTGAGATGTTGGGCAAAGTGACCTGTTCCAGTAAATCCTAAAGATGTTAAGTGGGAGTAAAGTCAGGGCTCTGAAGTTCCTCCACCCAAACCTTGGAGTGGTTTGAAATGCTGGTTTCAGTTCCAGTGAAGCGAACTCTTAATGCTAGAGCATACAAGAACATTCTACCTGGGGTGTCCAATCTTTTTCACAAAGAGCTGGGAGGAGTTCAGGGTTTTACGCAAACCAAACAGAAGCCACACCTAAGTCTAATAAAAGTCATTTCATTAAAAGTCATTTCATTAAACAGATGGAAGCAGATGTAGCTCCTGCTTGACTGGAATAAAACCGGTCCATTTACCGGATAAGATTGGACTCCCCAGTTCTAAAAATTATGAGCTTCAAACTTTCTAGCAGCAGTTTGGGAAAGCATTAGACCCCAACCGTTAGACGGCAACTATGGGTTTTTCACTATCAATAATCTTCATGAGTCAGCTGCTATAAATGGACTAGAAAGTCTAAAAAATCAAGCTGTTCGGTTTCCACATCATCGTTTTTGCTGAAATGCATTAAAGTAAATTATTTGTTTAAATTTTGCTGAACCATCTTCAGAGGATTTAAATAAAAATCCACAGAATGGCATAAAGAAGTGAGACTGTGGCTGATTTCTTCATAGCCCAAACTGTAGTCAAAACAGCCAGAGCCAGAACAAATCAGAGTCAGCCATGTTGACTGAATACACTCCACGGATGCTTATGTATGCTATAATGGCACTGACAAAAAAGTGATAGCGAGTCTAACATTTCAGGTAACACGCAGTTGCTGAGGATCTTTTGCTATGTGTTACTTAGGTATAAATCTCGGCGTAAGTCTTCCTCAGTTCTGTATTTACAGAACAGAGGGTCACTGGGAGAGTTCAGCAGCCGTGTTTAACACCTGCCCCCCTCTACACATACAAATTAATTTCATGAGTGACTAATTCCTGTTTGTTATAAATTCCCAATGGCTCCCGCTGCTCTCCCAGTGCTGCACTGGTGCCAGGAAATGCTGAGCGATAATAGACATTCAGCCATTGCATCAGCACTACCATTACACTCTACTATATTAATGCAATTAAGAAATAATTACAGATCCCAAAGATATAAAGATGGCATGGGGGTTATAATCTATCTAAAAAAATGAAGGATTTGTTTTGGATTATGTATACGCTCACATAAATAATACTCAGGAACTACAATTACAAATTTAATAATGTTACACCAGTAACTTTCCTTTCGAAAGCATTGACATAACATTTTGACTTAAGTCAGTCAGTATTTGTTTAGTTTGTAGTAACTCATCTCTAGTTATCCGTAACAAATATATCTATACTATACCTTTTATATCATAAATAGAATTATAATATGTCCCTGGACAAGATGTCTGCCGGTGAGGGAAGCCATAAATTCAGTCAGAAGTGTGAATTACTGTGATTGTGGCATGCTCAGAGATGGATTGCTTGACCTCTTTCTGTTATTATATATGAGATTCCCACTAAGTGGGGTCAAGGAACTCGCGCGACGAACATTAGATGTAATTAATGGTGGACCGGTGGGTCACATGCTGCTAAATGCCACCGAGGCTTTACCCATTAACTCAACCTAGCAGCCTGAACTATACTATATATATTGACACTGTGTGAACGATGGTATTATTACTATATTATGACAAATTTATATTAAACACGTGAGAAAAAAATTGCTAACCTTTGACCTCATACACTAATGCATACAAAAAACATAAGGCGGAGTTTACTGGGTATTCAGAAGATTTGGTAATTTAGTAGAAACTGGGAAATGGGAACTGGGAAATAATCTCAAAAGTATGATATTATATTTTCAGAAATCGTTAAAGACAAAGAAAAATAAGACTGAAACTGCAGCACTGATTGAGCTCAAGGTCCCCTGTGATTAAAACAGCATTAAAAATGAACAAAACCCAGTTTTCAGATTAAAATGCTGAGGAAAAAAAACAGTGACAATCAACAAATTTCCAATCAAAGCTTTTGCTAGTCTGAAAAGAAGCTCATTGAAAATTCTCCTCCGCTGTTTTGAAAGTTATTAGTTTTAGCCTCCTACAATCGTAGCATATATTTTGCATTTTCCTCCTGAAATTACATACCTAAAGCCGGAGGCATTTTTCTCAGACAGAACCTGAAGTATACAATAAAGTAATAATGGAAAATAAAGAGATGTTAAGAGAAACTGAGAAGCCCTCAGCCTCAGATGACTTTAACAACTTTCTCAGCTGAAGAAAATATAAGTAGGAGGTGTTAAATTAGTCAGTTTATGCATTCGATTCCCTCACATACAGCTGAAACTCCAGCTTAATGTAATGACATGTGGGCCTTAGGCCTGCTCTAATTGATTCATTACAACAACAACAACAACAACAAATAACTCCTGGAAAGAAGCAGAAGGATTTTTATACAAGCCATGAAAAAGGGGATACAAAATGTAACGTTTAAAATAAATAAATAAAAAAATAAAAAAAATAAAAAAATAAATAAATAAATAAATAAATAAATAAATAAATAAATAAATAAATAATAATAATAATAATAATAATAATAATAATAATAATACAAATCCAGAACAGACAGAAAGCTACGATTCAAAGCTTTTCCAACCACAAAATAAATTATTATTATTATAATAATAATAATAATAATAATAATTATTATTATTATTATAATAATAATAATAATAATAATAATAATTATTATTATTATTATTATTATTATTATTATTATTATTATTATTAATAATAATAATTTCAATAATAATAATAATAATAATAATAATAATAATAATAAATCCAAAATAGGCAGAAAGATACGTTTCAAAGCTTTTATAATCACAAAATAAATTAGTAGTAGTAGTAATAATAATAATAATGATAATAATAATAATAATAATAATAATAATAATAATAATAATAATAATAATAATAATAAATCCAGAACAGGCAGAAAGCTACGATTCTAAGCTTTTCCAACCACACTTGAGATTAGTATCTCAATTGTCAAGTACAATTGAAGTGGCTATTATTTAATTAATTAATTTTAACCCTAATTAAATAATTAGTATTATATGCACTATATGGCAACATGTGGCCACATCAAATGTACTTGGTAATTGAGATACTTAACTTAATGTGATTAGAAAAGGTTCGACTCACTAAAATTCCACTTATTTCCCGAAGCTGTATGCTTTGTTTTGTTGTTGTTGTTCTTGTTGTTTTAGTTCTGTAATAAAAATCTTTGTGTTATCACCAGCAGAAGTGGGTAAAGAGGTTTTGCTTTGCTGAACGTGTGTACAAGTCAGCGTGTGTACATCTCAGACCGTATGGTGTTGCTGTTCCAGTTAAAGCTCCATTACCTCCAAAGTAGGAACCATCTGACAGCTTGGTTTCCTTGTTCCCTTTAGTGAGCACGCTAACGACTCCGTGCTGTATGAAGTACATCTTCTTCCCAATGGTGCCTTCTCGGATGATGTAATCTCCAGGTTGGAAAACTTCGAAGCGCAGCTTGGTCAGCATCGATGTCACGAAATTCGGATCCGCGTTTGCGAACAGGGGCATCGACGCCACCAGCTTCCGACAGTTGAAGTTGATTATTTCCTGCAAAAGCATGGAAGCGGTTCAAAATATGTCAAATGAGTTATATTAAAGCGGTACTACAGCGTAAAACAATCCATCCATCCATCCATCCATCCATCCAATTTTCTGTACCAATTAACCTACAAATGGTCGTGGGAACCTGGAGCCTATGCCAAGAGACTTATGGGGCAACCTGGACTAGGCCTTACTCTATTTCCAGGCACACACACACACTCCAGACAATATAGAGATGCCAATCAGCCTACAACACATGTATATTGACTGGAGGAGGAAACCTCTGTAGCACAGGGTGAAGAAGGGCAGGACTCAAACCCTCAACCCCTGAGGTGTGAGGTAAAAATGCTAAACGCTAAGACAACATTAGCAGAAGAAGTTGTCTTAGTATACAGAAAAATTGTTTGCATTTCTTAATATTTCTATTGTATGAAGCATATTTCTCCATTTCTGCTTTACTTGTGATATTAGTTTCTCTCTCAAAGAGCAGGATATGACTAATCCATTTAATTACAGGCTTTGTGTAGTGACACACTTACTGTTTTCAGGTTTTATGCTTCAATTTAAAGCAATTATTCCAATATCTTGCGTGGAACATAAAGTAATTACATGAATTGTCAAATTTAGTTCATGGGAAATAATTAAAACCCTTCAAAAATCCGCCAATCACCTCCACAGAAACGCTGACCTTGGGATAGAAATAGTGTTATATTTTGTCTAAGTTCTTCTTGTGTTTGTGCTCACCTCCCTGAGCGGCTCGTTCAGCTCTCCCAGGATGCTCTCCTCATCAAACATCTTGCCCTGGTAACGGTGCTCGTAGTAATCATGGATCCTCTGACGCATGTCCGCTGGCAGCTTGTGGAAGGACATGTACTGCTCCACCTGTTTATACTGAGGACAGAGAAGAAGAGCGGGAGAACCAAAGGGTTACGCCAATGCAGAGGTGTACACTGTTTAAGATTCATAGAATATAGTTTCTAGCACTGAAAGAAAGAAAGAAAGAAAGAAAGAAAGAAAGAAAGAAAGAAAGAAAGAAAGAAAGATTACTTAAGTTTATTTAGTAAGTAGGAAGGAAGGGAAAAAGAAGGAAAAGAAGATCAGGAGAAGTTTTAATTATTTAAAATTTAGGCAAAAAAGAAAGAAAGCATAGGTTTAATTATTTTTGTTTATTTAGTAAGGAAGGAAGGAAGGAAGGAAGGAAGGAAGGAAAAACTGTAAAAGTAGGGAAAAAATTAAAGCAAGTAAGGAAGTAAGTAAGTCAGGAAGGAAGGAGGGAAGGAAGGACGAAAGGAAGGAAGGAAGGAAGGAAGGAAGGAAGAGAATTAAGATGAGTTTTAATTATCTAAAATTAAGAAAGAAAAGAAGGAAGGAAGGAACATTCACCCTACATAGCACAATCCTGCTACATCCTAAAGAACGTAGCCGATGGTTTTGCATGTGTGTGTGTGTGTGTGTGTGACATACTAGTTCCTTATTAGCACATCTAACGGTTCGATATGTCTACATGCTTCATATCAATCCTGTAGCATGTGTCTCATTGCATAGAGGTCGTGTTTTGCAGAACTGAATTAAAATTAGATGCGCTAACACACACACACACACACACACACACACACGCACACACACAAAATGCTTGTAAAAATGAAAATAGAGGGAAATTTTTTTTTTTATTGTGCTTGTATATACAATTTTTTTATGTAATATCTTTGAAGGTTAACATTTTTTTAAAATTCTTTTTAAATATTTAGATCAATACAAAAAAATTCATTCATTATTTCATTCATAATAAATGCTGCTGTTACATTTTATGAAATGAAGCGGCTTTCAACCAAAAAAAGAACCTGGGCCATTTGTCCTAGGAACAGGTTGAAAGAGGAAGGAAGGAAGGAAGGAAGGAAGAAAGAAAGAAAGAAAGAAAGAAAGAAAGAAAGAAAGGTAAATGTAAGGACATAAGGTAGATGTATGTTTAAGGAGGAAGGAAGGAAGGAAGGAAGGAAGGAAGGAAGGAAGGAAGGAAGGAAGGAAGGAAGGAAGGAAGGAAGGAAGGAAGGAAATTAAATGTAAGTACAAAGATATGTTTGAGGGAAGTAAGAAAAAAGAAGGGTTGGAGAAAGGAAGGAAGAAAGAAAGAAAGAAAGAAAGAAAGAAAGAAAGAAAGAAAGAAAGAAAGAAAGAAAGAAAGAAAGAAAGAAAGAAAGAAAGAAAGGAAGGAAGAAGAAGGGAAAAACACAGAAAGAATTATATTGAAACAAAGTGGCTTTCGACCACTAACAGAAAAGAAACTGGGCCATTTGTCCTAGGAACAGGTTGAAAGAGGAGCCTCTAGAGGAGAAAGAGGGAGAGGAAGAGGAAGAGGAAGAGTGCCAGAGCAAACACTGGGATAACAGAGGACAGAGAAGGATGTAAAAAAAACCCTATAAGTTACTATAATTAGGATTTAAAAAAGCCTTAGTGCTGGTTTTAATACCTCACGGCTGTGATAAGGACTTCAAACAGCTCTGGAATATGTTCTCTGTCTAATTTGTGCCATAGATCAAAAACCTTCAGCATACGCAACACCGGCACGTATTTTTCCCGCTGACCTTTTTGCATAAAACGTCTCTTGAATGCGAAACAAAGACCTTACATAAATCCTGTGCGAGCCGCAGCTTCTCAGTCGAACCCCAGTCCGGCATTTAGAGCAGAATTACAAAATCAAATCGATACGTCACCCAGATCTGAATCCTGATTTGCTGTTGTTTGGGATTTTTCTTCCCCTCTGCATATTCCATTCCTGCGCTCGGTTGTTAGGTAATCCCTCTCTCAGTACAGGGACTAATAATAGCTCTCATCATATAAATGTCATGACTGGCTATAGGATATGCTGGAAACGGAGATGTTGGGTGCGAGCGTGGTACGAGCGAACGAGTCAGAGGCCTTGCTTTTTTAAATAATTCATTGTGTATTGTTTTACTGCAGCGAATAAGAACAAAAGAGCTCGGATGAAGTGATTTTTTTTCTACGCCAATTATCCAGCGAGTGACGGCGAGTCCAGGTGCATGATTTGTAATGCTGAGAGTGTGGAAAGCCTTTAAGTCTCTCATTCACAATCAATCACTCACTCTCTCTCTCTCTCTCTCTCTCTCTCTCTCTCACTTGCTCGCTCACTCGCTCTCTCTTTTAATTTTGTATAGATTTAAGCCTTGAAAGAAGGAAGGAAGGAAGGAAGGAAGGAAGGAAGGAAGGAAGGAAGTAAAAGGACATTAGGATGGGTTTAATTATTAAAGGTTAAGGAGGAAGGGAGGAAAGAATTGAGAAAGAAAGAAAGAAAGAAAGAAAGAAAGAAAGAAAGAAAGAAAGAAAGAAAGAAAGAAAGAAAGAAAGAAAGAAAGAAAGGACATAAGGTAAATGTATGTTTAGGGAGGTAGGAAGGGTGCAAGGCAGGCAGACAGGAAGGATAGAAGGGAGGGAGGGAGGAAGGAAGGAAGGAAGGAAGGAAGGAAGGAAGGAAGGAAGGAAGGAAGGAAGGGTTTAATTATTTAAGGGGAGGGAGGAAGGATAGAAAGGCAGGCAGGCAGGAAGGAAGGGAGGAAGGGAGGGAGAGAGGAAGGAAGGAATTGGAGAAAGAAAGAAAGAAAGAAAGAAAGAAAGAAAGAAAGAAAGAAAGAAAGAAAGAAAGAAAGAAAGAAAGAAAGAAAGAAAGAAAGAAAGAAAGAAAGAAAGAAAGAAAGAAAGAAAGAAAGAAGGAAGAAGCAGGTAGATGGACAGACGGACGGAAGGGAGGAAGGAAGGAAGGAAGGACATTCTAAAGTTCATTTAATAAGTTGAAGGAAGAAATGAAAAAAAGAAGAAAACAGATTAGGATGGCTTTATTTGAATTTAAGGTAGAGAACGAAAGAAAGAACGAAGGAAGAAGAGAAAAAACAGTTTAAAAATTAAAAAAATTATAATTTAAAAAAATAATAAAACTCATGATGCTGTTCTGAATGAGTTTTTTTGGTGGGATGGGGGGGGGGGTGCTCTGCCTTGTGTAACACTCAAAGGCTGTTATAGTTAACGCTGTAAAACAGGCCAGATGCTAATATCTTCCCGAAAGGCCCCATAAAAAGAACAATAAAAAGCGTAGGGGGTGGGCTTGAGGTGAAACATCTCCTGTCAGCAGCTGAAAGAGGAGAGCAAAGGAGAGACAGAGACAGAGAGAGAGAGAGAGAGAGAGAGAGACCTGTTCCTCCCCTAGCGAGAGCTCTCTAATGAGTCTGTGTGATGCGTTGTCTCCCTGAGGAGAAGCCCCCCATGATGAGCTGCCCATAGGACTGCCTGAGGGAAAACTCAGAAACGTGGCTCTTCCTCGGCATCACAGTCACACTTTATTGTGCAATCTTCCTCCATCATTCACACACACACACACACACACACTGTCATAAGTGCCTGAGGACCCACAGGTGTGTGTGTATTTCTGTGTGCACAACATACACACTTTCAAACTGAAAAGTCAGATACTTGTTTAACCCTTTAAGTTCTCATTCTGTGTGTTTCATATTTCCTTTAAAAACAGGAAGTCGGTGTGTCTCGAGGTGTTTATTTAATATACACTCCTCTGTGCCAGTTTGTAGTATAAATAATGTGAATAGTCAAAAAGTAATTTGGGACACTTCATGGAATCACAGCTTTACTTACAGTACGTAGATGAGAATGGGCGGGGCTTCCAAGCTTTAATGCTGGACAAGAAGAAAATTTAAACTCTGTGGACATCTTCCATCTTTTATAATTCTTTTAAAATTAGCCCATATCATGTGATTTATTTTTTATGGTTGTAAAAATTCACCATATTCTTCTAAAGCGACTGTAATGGGGCGGTATTTCACATCATTAGCCATCGAGACGCTACAACACCGGACGCTTGAGTCCACAGTGTAAGTGTGTAGTGTGTAGTGTGTAGTGTGTATTGTGTATTGTGTAGTGTGTAGTACATCATTTAGCTTTAGTGTAAATTATCTGAAGCTTTTATGGAGAAATTCTCCCTCAGTTTAAATGTGTTTTAATTCTAATTCATCTAATTATTTGAATATTATTTCCTGTTAATCTAATTACTATTCTAATCACATTATAGCAGATAGAAACACCCTAGAAACCTTTTTTTTTTAATATTTATTTTTTAATATTTGTAATATTTATTTTATTTTATTTTATTTTATTTTACATTAAATTTTTTTAATGACTTTTTTAGTTTGTTAAGAGTTTCCTCTGACTGAGCTGACACCGGAGTTAATTCATAAATTTTAATTAATTAATAATTAATAAAAGATCTTTGCGATGAAAACTTCACAATATTAACAATCACACACATACACACACACCACATTTATTTCAACATTTAACATAATGCCCCCCCCACACACACACATGAAAATGAGGTTAATCTCTCATTCAAAATATAAAACTCTAAAAGTCTTTCTCTCTCTGCCTCTCTCTCTCCTCTCTCTCTCTTTATTCCTCTCTCTTTATTCCTCTCTCTCTCTCTCTCTCTCTCTCATCATAGAGGAAGACCAGTCAGGGTCTGTGTCTGTCAGTGAGCAGCACTGTAACACGGTGCACCACAATATGAAACGTGCCGGAAAATGGGAGCACAAAACACACATCAGAGTGAATGACAGGATAAACCGATCGGATGGCCTCCTTCCTCCATGCAGCTGAAATTAGCCAGAACTCAACCTCCTTCCCTTCTCTCTCTCTCTCTCTGTCTCTCAACTCCACCTCCTTATCTTTTTTTCTCTTTTTTCTTTCTTTCTATTGTTTCATTCATGATTTGTCCCAGCAGTCCTGGGTCTTCCTCAGCGCTGAATAAGATCTCATAGAACATGTCTATTTTTCTCCTCTCCTTGCTTTGTTCTGCTCATATCTTCATTGAATGAATAGTCTTTCCTCTTCTTTCCTCATTCATATTCCCTCTCACTCTCTCTCTCTCTCTCTCTCTCTCTCTGATTTGCATAAAAATAGACTTGCTGTATAGCATAGCTTATAAATAGATTCTATGCCCAGGATAAAAAGTGTATATAATTCACCTAAAAGTATATAATCTAGAAATATAAAACCATCTCTTCCATCTCATGTTTATATTTTAGATTGCTCTGACTGAAAAGAACCTGTGTATGCCAATCAAGATGTCATCCACCATGACGGCTACACACACACACACACACACACACACACACATACAGAGAGAGAGAGAGGGAGAGAGAGAGAGAGAGAGAGGGAGAGAGATAGAGAGAGAGAGAGAGAGAGAGAGAGCTCATCTCTTGAAGTGCCTGTGGATTTTTAATCAGTCCCTGACCTTTGATCGTATTCCAGGAGTATACACACTCTAACACACACACACACACACACACAATCTGGTCAAAATGGATCAAATATAGAAATCCATTAGCCCTATTTAATACAAAAAGCAAATTAAAGCATCTTATAAGCCAAGACTTTTTAGTCGTTACATATTTAGTTTCCTTTTTCATTCCCTGATGATGATGGTTCTGTATGTTAGTTGACTTTTAAAATTAAAATATTTTTAAAATATCATTATTGGAAATCACCCCAATATCCTATGTATTGATCTGCATGTGAATGAGCTTCAGAATTGAATGTCAGTGTTGAAATTAAATCAAGTTTTCACTCTAAAATCTAATTATGAACTCTTTGACGTATCACAAGTTTAGGGGCGGCGGTGGTGGCTCAAGAGGTTAAGGCTCTTGGTCGTTGACCAGAAGATCGGGGTTCAAGCCCCAGCACTGCCAAGCTGCCACTGTTGGGCCCTTGAGTAAGGCCCCTAACCCACCCTGCTCCAGCAGTGCTGTATCATGGCTGCCTCTGACCCCAACACCCAGGGATGGGATATGCGAAGAAAAGAATTTCACTGTAATGTATATGTGACAAATAAAGATGACTTAACTATATCGACATAATGTCTGTATGTCTACAATAAAAGAAGCTTGTAAGTATTTTATATACTTTTAAAAAAATATTTTTTAATTACTATTTAATAAACATTTAATAATAAATAATTAATTTTTTTTCATATTTTTTTCTCAGTTAATATAAACCTGTCTATTTTCCTTAGTTAAAACATTTTTTGTACATATTTTAATTAATGAATTTATTTTAACCCCAATTTACATTTACGTTTATTTATTTAGCAGACGCTTTTAACCAAAGCAAAAAAATAATAATTTTTTTATTTAAAAAGTTTATTTTTCAGTGTTGAAGTGACACAACTGCAGAATCAAATGTTTCGAATCCTTGCTGCGGTGATACATCGAGGTTTTTCAGCAAAAACGTCAATAAGAGGCTGTATGTGAGGACTCTTATTTATAAATAAGGACTTTTATTTTTGTTTTCTTTCATTAAAAATGACTGTAAGTGTTTATAAGTGAATGACGTTCACTTTTATTTTGTGCTTTCATCTTGTGATCCGATCGATAAGAAAATGATTTCAGTGTCAGAAAAATGATTAATTTAATAAATGATACAGGGTAAAAATCTTCTTTGCATGGGCATTTTTTTATTTTTATTTTAAATTTCTGTGTTTATTTATTGCTGCATTCATTTACGTCTCCTTAAACAGAAGCTTCACTTCAGTATCTTCTTCTGACTGATCATATTATGATGAACTATATATCTCCTGATGGGAGATGTCTCTTCCGGATGACTCCACCCTCATCCCTCATCCACATGGCACATGAGCTGATGGAACGGATTATGATTAAAAAAAATAAAATGACTGAAATGCTTATGAGCTTTGAACTGGATCTCAACCCAAGTGATTGTTAATAAGAGCACCTCTTCACACTATGCGCCTCAGCATCCGCTGACCCCGCTCCGTCAGTTTACGTGGCCTACCACTTCGTGGCTGAGTTGCTGTCGTTCCCAAACACTTCCACGTTCTTATAATACAGCTGACAGTTGACTGTGGAATATTTAGGAGCGAGGAATTTTCACGACTGGATTTGTTGCACAGGTGGCATCCTATCACAGTTCCACGCTGGAATTCACTGAGCTCCTGAGAGCGACCCATTCTTTCACAAATGTTTGTAAAAACAGTCTGCATGCCTAGGTGCTTGATTTTATACACCTGTGGCCATGGAAGTGATTGGAACACCTGATTCTGATTATTTGGATGGGTGAGCGAATACTTTTGGCAATATAGTGTAAGTACAGACAGATGGATATATGTACAGATACACTATATTGCCAAAAGTATTCGCTCACCCATCCAAATAATCAGAATTGGATGATCTCAGGAGCTCAGTGAATTCCAGCGTGGAACTGTGATAGGATGCCACCTGTGCAACAAATCCAGTCGTGAAATTTCCTCGCTCCTAAATATTCCACAGTCAACTGTCAGCTGTATTATAAGAACGTGGAAGTGTTTGGGAACGACAGCAACTCAGCCACGAAGTGGTAGGCCACGTAAACTGACGGAGCGGGGTCAGAGGATGCTGAGGCGCATAGTGCGAAGAGGTCGCCAACTTTCTGCAGAGTCAATCGCTACAGACCTCCAAACTTCATGTGGCCTTCAGATTAGCTCAAGAACAGTGCGCAGAGAGCTTCATGGAATGGGTTTCCATGGCCGAGCAGCTGCATCCAAGCCATACATCACCAAGTGCAATGCAAAGCGTCGGATGCAGTGGTGTAAAGCACGCCGCCACTGGACTCTAGAGCAGTGGAGACGCGTCCTCTGGAGTGACGAATCACGCTTCTCCATCTGGCAATCTGATGGACGAGTCTGGGTTTGGCGGTTGCCAGGAGAACGGTACTTGTCTGACTGCATTGTGCCAAGTGTAAAGTTTGGTGGAGGGGGGATTATGGTGTGGGGTTGTTTTTCAGGAGCTGGGCTTGGCCCCTTAGTTCCAGTGAAAGGAACTCTGAATGCTTCAGCATACCAAGACATTTTGGACAATTCCATGCTCCCAACTTTGTGGGAACAGTTTGGAGCTGGCCCCTTCCTCTTCCAACATGACTGTGCACCAGTGCACAAAGCAAGGTCCATAAAGACATGGATGACAGAGTCTGGTGTGGAGGAACTTGACTGGCCTGCACAGAGTCCTGACCTCAACCCGATAGAACACCTTTGGGATGAATTAGAGTGGAGACTGAGAGCCAGACCTTCTCGTCCAACATCAGTGTGTGACCTCACAAATGCGCTTCTGGAAGAATGGTCAAAAATTCCCATAAACACACTCCTAAACCTTGTGGACAGTCTTCCCAGAAGAGTTGAAGCTGTTATAGCTGCAAAGGGTGGACCGACGTCATATTGAACCCTATGGATTAGGAATGGGATGTCACTTAAGTTCATATGCGAGTCAAGGCAGGTGAGCGAATACTTTTGGCAATATAGTGTATATATATATATATATATATATATATATATATATATATATATATATATATATATAAATATAAATATATCCATCTGTTTGCAATGTTTAATTTGCCTGCATAAGTGTGTCTGTCTATCAGTCTGTCAGTGTATTAGTTTATCTGTCTGTCTGTTTGTCTTTCTGTCTATTAGTCTGTCTGCCTGTCTGTCTATCATTCTGGATGTCTGTTGTCTGTCTGTCTATCTATTAGTTAGCCTGTCTGTCTATCAGCCTGTCTGTCTATCAGCCTATCGGTCTGTCTGTCTGTCTGTCTGTCTATCAGACTGTCTAACCTGTCTATCTATTAATCTGTCTATCTGTCTGTCTGTCTATTAGTCTGCTTGTATGTCTATCAGTCAGTCTGTCTGTCTGTCTATCAGCCTGGATGTCTGTTTATCTGTCTGTCTGTCTGTCTATCGATTAGTCTGCCTGTATATCAGCCTGGCTGTCTGTCTATCAGCCTGTCTGTCTGTCTATCAGTCTAGCCTGTCTATCTATTAATCTGTCTGTCTGTCTGTCTGTCTATTAGTCTGTTTGTATGTCTGGCTATGAGTCTGTCTGTCTGTCTATCAGTCTGTCGGTATGTCAGTCTGTCTGTCTGTCTGTCTATCAGTCTGTCGGTATGTCAGTCTGTCTGTCTGTCTGTCTATCTATTAATCTGTCTGTCTTTCTGCCTGTCTATCTGTCTGCCTGTCTGTCTGTCTCTCCCCCACTCCTGCAGAAGTGAAGAGCGCCTTCCTGATTCCTGCGGGAGAAAATCCATTCATTATGAGCCTCAGAGTGGTAATCACTTTTCTGTCACAGGGGAACAGCCTTCTGTCTGTCAGTCAACTCAATTCAGTACGAACCTCCCAGGAGGGAGCCGACGTGAAACACACACACGCGCACACACACACATTCACACACACACACACATGCACACCCATGCACACACATAAATACACAATTACAATACAACACACAGACCCTTTAGCCCACAATCTAACCTTCTCTCCGCCTTTGCTCCGCAAACACTAAATGCAAATTTACTTACTAAATAAGTCATGAATAATTTATGTCCTGAAAGAGATGTCAGTCACTTTATTATAATTTTTAAAGATTTATTTTGCTTTTAAACCTCATCTCTCTCTCTCTCTCTCTCTCTCTCTTTCTCTCTCTCTCTCTTTCTCTCTCTCTCTTGCTCGCTCGGATGAAAGGATTGCACAAATACGCTCGGCTAATCACAGCAACAATGTCTATATAAACTTTTTCAGGCAAGCGAGAAACATGAACACACACACACACACACACACAATCACATGTAATCAACATTTTCATATTAGTCAAAGAAGCAGAAGACACACACACACACACACACACACACACAGAAGAATGCACATTACCTCTCTATTTCTCTCTCTCTTTTTTGTGTGTTTTTTTTAGCGAGAGGTTTATAAACGCCGCATTCACATGTAAATTTATCCACCATGGTGGTTAAAATTAATCCACCCGAATTAATCCATCACGGCTGTTGCCAAAAGAATATTTTTAGGCGTACAGAACTGCACCAGCAACCAGAGGCATTACTGCGGCTTCTTCTAAAATCCCTGCAGAGAAGGAACTTTGAAACGAACCCTGTACTTCTTTCACCCTAGCCTACTTTCCAGTGTTTTTCACTTCCTTTATTATTAAGCTTCCGACCGAATTAGAAATGCAAGAGGCATTAATTAGTCCTGCTTTCTTCATGTACTCTAGGTGTAAAAACATTATCTAATAACAGACTCAGGCCTGGAGCAACCAATTATGTTGATTTTATTGTTTAGAATGTTTTGTTGTTTTATAACCATTCTACATGGGTAAATATATGACCATTACACAGATATGAGTTATCCCATTCCATGGAAAATATTCTTGTATTGATGCTTTTTGGTGTGCTTTGGTGCTTTTTCTTCAGTAATACATTCTTTCCCAGACAGATCAGTTGTATCTTGAACTCTTAAAGCGCCTTCAAATTGATCGTTGGCCTCACTGCTGCTTCACTTATAAGTCAGTTTCTTTGGTCTGATGCTGAGTTTTGAGGGAACTGATCCGGTAGTGTTCACCGGGATATCATTATAGCCTTTATTCCTATCTTGCGCATGTCTATGACATTATCTCTAATTGCCTAAATCTCTTTAATATACACTGAACAGGCATAACATTATGACCACTGAGAGGTGCCGTGAATAAGACTGATGATCTCCTCATCATGGCACCTGTTAGTGGGTGGGATATATTAGGCAGCAAGTGAACATTTTGTCCTCAAAGTTGATGTGTTAGAAGCAGGAAAAATGGACAAGTGTAAGGATTTGAGCGAGTTTAACGAAGGGCCAAATTGTGATGGCTAGACCACTGGATCAGAGCATTTCCAAAACTGCAGCTCTTGTGGGGTGTTCCCGGTCTGCAGTGGTCAGTATCTATCGAAAGTATCCTTTAAGTCCTATAAGTATCCTTTAAATCCTGCCTTAAACAATCTGCTGCTAACATCTTGGTGCCAGATATCACAGCACACATTCAGGGATCTAGTGGAGTCCATGCCTTGATGGGTCAGGGCTGTTTTGGCAGCAAAAAGGGGGACCGACACAATATTAGGCAGGTGGTCATAATGTTATGCCAGATCAGTGTAAGATAAGAGAGAACTTTTATTCTAATTGACCCTGAAGGAAATTCTTTTGCTGCTTCAGATTACAAGAAAAATAAATATAAATGAAATATAAATGAAAAATAAATGAAATAATTTATATATACAAATGTATTCAAACATACAAAATAAATTTTAAAATCTAAATAAAATATAAAAAAATTAATTAAATTAAATTAAATAGTCTATATATACAAAATGTCATTGTCACAGCTTTCGTTAAGAGAATTCACAGAATGGTATTTGGAGAAAATATTATCTTTTTAAAACTATTTAGAGGCCAGTTGTGTCCTCAGTATCATTCATTTGTGTATACTTGAGGCTTCCAAAGCACAAGGGGTGAATACTTATGTAACGAGGCATTTTCTCATCCTCTTATTAAACGTAGTACCATTTCCCTTGTCCGTGAAACCGTGTATTTAATTCCACTGTCCAGAAATGTTTAATTTATTTATAAATTTTTTTGTAAAGCCACTTTGAGACAATCTGTATTTTCCACTTCTACTTAAATGAAAATTTCTCACATCAGAGTCTCATCAGCTGGATGTTTAATGTAATATCCTGTAACTGTATCATTCAAAAAGGATGTAATGTTATCTATCACTATTCACTTGGAAGCTAATACGTCCGGCAGGACGCTCTGGACAACATTTAACTCTGAACAAAATCGATTCTTTAGCAAGATAATGACACACTGCAAAAAAAATAAAAAATAAAAATCAATCCACTTATTCTAGAAAAAAAATCTTCAGTTGCACTCAAAACAATAGACTGGACACCTCAGAGACCAGACCTCGGCATCTGGGGACGTGTTTGGGATTACTCGGATCATGAGTGTGATGACC
The DNA here is from genome assembly GCF_019097595.1 of Hemibagrus wyckioides. Taxonomy (NCBI): domain Eukaryota; kingdom Metazoa; phylum Chordata; class Actinopteri; order Siluriformes; family Bagridae; genus Hemibagrus; species Hemibagrus wyckioides. The sequence goes on from NC_080713.1 coordinate 5,319,244, forward strand.
CCGGCTCAAGGGGAGCAAGAAATAAGAGGGACATGCTGGGTTGTGTGGCTGGAATCTTTTTTTTATGATTTATATTTAGGCCAAAATACAGACAATACTACTGTATGATCCAGATGATGGAACTGCTGCATATAATGAGAAAAGGTGTAAAATTAAATTATAGAAATAATCAAAGAAAAAATTACAAAAAAAAATAAAAATGGAATGTAAATGTTTTTTAAAAAATATGTAGCACTACATTAAAAGTACTTTTATTTAACATTTTTTAAGCTATGCAACTGATACAGACACAAAAATTTCTTCGCCCAAGCACAACCCCAATGTTTACTTATACCGCTCTTGGTGTGAAAAACTATTTCTTTCACTTCATCAGCTGCATCTATCCGAGAAACCAGACCAGCACTAACCAGATATTAACCAGCAGTCACACCAATTAGCAGGAATTTTGTGAGGCGTTGGTTTGAGATAACACATACAGCAGTGGTGCTGGGTTTTTAAACACCTCAGGGACACTGCTTGGTTGAGAAATCTCAGGGTTGCCAAGCAAAGATATCCAGCCAACAGTAGAGCTGCGGTCAGACACTGACACTGATGAAGGCCAGAAGATAATTAGCACAAATCATGCCTGGAAAAAGCCAAGCTGGAGTTTCTAACAAGAAATATGAATGTGAGAATGAAGTAAGATAACATCAGCTGGTGGTTCTGTGATGGTCCAGTTCTTCTGATGGATGTTTTTGTGAATTCTACATACACTGTCAGCTACAAGGTAGTTTTACCTGACTTTGTAAACTAGTGTAAGATTAATAAATTAAGAATGGCATATAAAAGTCGTCTGTGTGTGTGTGTGTGTGTCTTAAGCAGCGTGTTGTGACACGCCAGCCCCAAATGGTATTAGCTGAAAAGTGGTGCTGATTCGCCTCCCTACACTTCCTCTCCACATCTCTAATTAACACTTGGCAGTTGAGGTCTTCTGTTCCGCTCAGGCAATTCCCTTAACAAAACTCCAAAAGAAGCTGCCGGCGTTTTCTCTGCCCTACTGGCTCTGTATTTATGTGAATATAAAGTTTGAGGGAAAAAGTTGGTGGATCTTTAGGAAATGCTGAAACAGTGTCTCCTTTTCTGTTTTTATCCACACATACAGTGGAAGCTCTGCATACGAATGCTCTCCCTTACAAATATTTGCCTTAAGAATTGAAACTTTGTAAGAAATTTGCATCGGAATACGAAGCATTTTCGGCATACGAACGAACTGAACTGAACCGAATGTGGCCTGGGAGCCGTTGAAAACTTGTCAGTGGAAAGCCAAGCAAAGCCAGCCAAAGCGAGTTTATGAATTTCACCAATTTGTTTTCAGTCAACGAAAGCTGTTTGTAAAGAGTCAACCCACGATACCAACGTTGCCTTCGGCATGTGTTTAAAAGCTAGGTGAATTTCTGGGCGTTTTTTTTGTTGACAGATTGGGCGGTCTGTTCTATTTTTAGCCCAAGCTTAGTGGCACGACTTCCTGTGAGGACCCTTGACATGTAATGCTTGGCTTGGGTCAGTTCTTTGTAAGCAGCCATACAGTTTACATACGCTTCGTATTGGTCATATTGGTAATATTTTTGGGTAGCTGTAACAGATTATCTGCATTTACATTATTTATTATTGGAAAATTCGTTTCGCAAAACAAATTTTCGCCTCTAGAACGAATTAAATTCTTATGCCGAGGTTCCACTGCATATTTTTGATGCTTGGTAATGGTTAAAATCTCATGCTTAGCCTTCTGGATTTACTCCGGCGAACTCTTCTCTTGTTTGTTGACTTTGACGCGAATGTATCTACCTCCTGGAGAGTGTTCTTGATCTGGTCAACTGTTAGAAAGGAGTTTTTCTTCACCTAGGAAAGAATTCTTCTATCTATCAAAGTTGTTTTCTGTGCTCTGCAAGGTCTTTTTAGTGTTTCTGAGCTCTTTCTGTTTTCAAGGCTCTAGGTTACTGATGAGAAGGTCGAGGATTCAAGCCCCAGCACTGCCAAGCCACCACTGTTGGGCCCACAAGCAAGACCCTTAACCCTCTCTGCCCCAGAGGTGGCATATCATTGCTGACCCTGTGCTATGACCCCAGCTTCCTAACAGGCTGGGATATGTGAAGAAAGAATGTAATGTAATGTATATAGGTAGGACAAATATTCTTTCTGTTTCAGTGACAGCTCTTTGGAGTTAACAGGAACAGATTTCAGTATAAAAAGTGCTGTAGTTTCTACATTGTTTGATCAAACCAGAGGTAAGGACAGGATTTAAAACCAAATCAATTGCAAAACATCAAGAAAAGGACAAAGAACAAGCACAAACAACCTCATGACCCTTGACCAGAACGCATAATCATGCCTGCAGTTTTCAGACTTCTGAATCAGACACTCAGTTTGGATGTGATAACAGCTAGCAGAGCGCTGAAAATATGAGGGAAAAATTCTCTATAATACAGAAAGGCAGAGCGAGCACACAAATTGTACGCTGTTGTCGAGTCGGGCGAATTCTGTCCGTTTTTCTGAATATTTCCTAACGGATATGGAGGCCGACAGCCAGGCAGGAGGACATGCTGAGAGGGAGATGGGTCGTTTTTGCCCTCAATCTCGCGAGTGTTATTTTTCTTTGTGTGAAATGTGTCTCAACATGTACAGAGAACGAAAAGAAATGTAACGGATGAGGAGAAAGAAAAAGAAGAGTAAGCAAGGGAGACAGGAAATGTAAAGGATAGGAAATCGCAGGGAAATCGAACAGAAAAGGAGTCCACGAGGGAAATCGCTGTCTTTCTCTTCGATCATACATTAATACTAGCCGCTCGGCTGTGACACAGTGCATGCTTCTGAAACATAAAATCAGCAGTGGTGATGGAAACAAGAGAAGGTTAACTGGTGGATGAAGTGAAAACTCCCAGAGACTGACCTGATTAGTCTAAAAAGTGCCAGCTAATAACATACCACATGTTAGCAAGCATGTTAGCTATTTTAGTACATTAGCTTCAACAACCACACGGTTACTCACTTTTATCACTGTATTTCTAATATACAGTGTCCATCTCTATCTTTTTCCTTTAGCCCAAGAAAGTACATTGAGAGTTTATGACATAATACATTCACAAGGAGACAAAGCCTCCTAGTGGTCCAGTGGCAGGATCCCGTGCTCTTGTTGCTGTGGCTTGGGTTCGGGTTCAAACCCAGCCACTGAATAGTTAACTCTCAACGCTGGTCCCAAGCCCGGATCAAATGGGAGGGTTCCATCAGGAAGGGCATCCGGCATAAAACCTGTGCCAAATCGAAACATGCTGACCAAATGATCCGCTGTGGCAACCCTGACCTGGGAGCAGCTGATAGAACAACAACATTCACAAGGAGACGCTTTCAAATCAGCAAGAAAACCAACATGGATATGACCAGCGCTACTTCTCAGTGAAATGACTAACGTCTGGGACCCCCGCCCTATGCGGGGCTCGACCCCAGACGCCCGTGGTGTGTGTGCGCACGCCAGCACACGGTGTAATGAGACCCATGCGCAGGATTCAGCGAGGCACTGCTTTTATTAAGACGCGACATAGGGAAACAAACGTAACACTAGACATGGCGTGGTTAACTAAACAAAACGAAAACAAAACCTAGACCTTAGCTTGGACATGGAACCTAGCAAACAAAACCCCAACAGAAACCACGGTACAGATAACAATCATGGACAAGGACACAAACACAAGGATCCCTATTTATAGGGGTAGACATTAGGGCTAATGGGATACAGGTGACACAATCAGGATAGGAACAATAGGAAGGGCATAACAAAAGACACACAAAGAAGCAGGCTTCCAAGGTTCACCTGCCAGCGCCCTCTCTGGGCCTGGCAGGGAACTGTCCAGCTGTTCCTGACAATGACAGAGCTTTAATGACATAATACAAAAAAGAAAGATAAAACATGCGCCTTGATGTTCACTTTTCACTCATAACATTATGAAGATTTGATATTACAATAATGCCTCTGTGTTTATCAGGGCACATGATGACTCAGGACTCATGAGTCACAGTCCTCAGGGTTTATTTCCCATATTAAATAAAAAATAAATAAATAGATGGTTATAGAATTTTAGGAATTATAAAATAGAAAAAGGGAAATGTGTAAAACGCTTCAAGATGCTGCATAGTTTCTAGGTCACTGTTTCAATTTAGGCAAGTTTGTCCTTTGTATAAAAAGGTCAGATTTTCCATGAATCCTATCCCTTTTGTTAAAACGTCTGCTCAGATGACACTCCGATAGATCATTAGATTTTTCACAAGTAAAAGTGTCTGTCCCAGCTCGAGGGCAGAGACCGGAACAGGGACATTACAGCTAAAGGGGACATTCATGCAAATATTTAAAATATTTCTACTCTTCAGTCAAGTTATTGCTGATAATATCATTTGCAGTTATAACATAGTCTTATCCTGTCCAGTGTATGTGGGAAACCGAAATATCTTCTTCTCTTACCTCTAATGGTCCTTTACCTTTAATCTAAAGGTTAAATTTGAAAATAATCACAATGGAAAGATAGGGATATGTTTATTTAGAGGAAGGGTTTTTGCATACTTGGCAACCAGGGATGAAAAATACCCCAAACTAATAAGATCTAAAACCTGCACGTTCTGGTGCCCCGAGCTACTGATATGTCCACCCATGGGTTAAAAGGGGACACATGCATGGATATGATGATTAGAGCATGAAATGCAGAGTCAGTATTAAACGCTGTTTGAGACTGCAGCCGCAGGGACACGAGAGTCAGATTGAGATGCTGTGGTAGAAAGACATGGCTGGAGGAAGCAGAGAGAAAACTGGATGAGAACCGTCTGCTCCTGCTGGGGTTTAAAGGGAATGTGGAATGCTGAGGAAGGGAAGGATTGATGGACAGGTACGGAAGAGTGTACGCCACCTCTCGTGCACCTGAGCTGTCCTGAGGCGAGCTAAAAATTTCTCTCAGATGCTGTTTAGTCAGTCAGAATAAAGAAAAGTGCTGCAGGCAAATTGACAACACAGACCAGTGATGCTGATCGCTCTGTGATAACACCATTCCCCTGGTGTCCTACAATGTTATTTTGATGAATAATAATAATAAAAAAATGGAGGATTAAATCATGGAGAATCACGTACCATTCAAAACCACATGCTAGAATTGATACTAGAATTATTTGGGAGGAAATTGTAAAGAATTATCAATAGTCTAGGCTGGTCTTAGTACTGAGATATTTCAAGATAAATGTATTATTGCTCACTGATAATCTAGAGTCTAAAAACATAAAAAAATAAAAGCCTGAGGTTTTTAAATAGGAAAAAAAAATCCTTGAACAACATCATAATTGTTTGTTTATTTATAGTTATATTAATTGTGTGTCTTTCCCTTAAAGGCCATTTTGTTTATTGCTCATGAAATAAAAAAAATAAATAAAAAGACTTCCCCATGATGAAAAGCTTTGATACAAAGGACTTTTCCAAAAATTTTATCCTGACATTGTCTATTTTCATATTTTATTTGTAATAGATATTTAATAAATAAATAAATAAATAAATAAATAAATAAATTCTCATTGAAGAAAAATCAAAGGTTGAATAGCAGAATAGCTCTCTATGGATTCTTCTCATTAGAAAGCTAATTTAAGGGACCCTATGCTTTCTCTCTCTCTCTCTCTCTCTCTCTCACACACACAAACACACACACACACACACACACACACACACACACACATGCACTGTAATCGAATGCTCTATTCAGACTAGATTATACTCGCGCCTTTCTGATGATAATTTCTTCCACTGTCTTTCTTGCACTTCCTGGTGTTTCCTTTTTTGTTCCCTTATAATTAGATGCACACATTTCCGAAGGAAGTTTCCATGCAGATTTGATGCCTTATATTTGGAGATGAAGGTTTTGAGTGTGAGCGTGCAAATGGAGTGCAAGTGGAAATCTCTCCCGGATGTTTATACTGGCAGTAACACACACACACACACACACACACACATACATATATATCTATATCTATCTATATCTATATCTATATCTATCTATCTATCTATCTATCTATCTATCTATCTATCTATCTATCTATCTATCTATCTATCTATATATATATATATATATATACATACACACAGGTCTGTCAGATTAATGCCTATTAATAATCAGTATGTTACTTATGCAGTATTTATGTGTACGAGTGAGTGTGCAATACAGTATATGTAGGGAATGAAACACAACAAGGGAAAAGAATCATAGCAAAGCAGAGATACTATTGCAATGTTCCTTATTTCCTTATATATAATATACAAATATTTTCATATATATATATATATATATATATATATATATATATATATATATATATATATATATATATATATATATATATATACACATATATGTACATATATATACATATATATATATATATATATATATATATATATATATATATATATATATATATATATATATATAAAAAATTTGCCAAAGATTACATTTGATTTATTCAAGAACGATATTTCATATTTTTTATATACACAGCTTATGTCTAATTTTGAACAATCATTCCCTCACCAGTCTCTATCTATCTATCTATCTATCTATCTATCTATCTATCTATCTATCTATCTATCTATCTATCTATCTATCTTTCTTGAGTTAATAAGACAAAAAATATAGATTGTCAAGTATGAGAAATCACAAAGCCTTGACTATCCTGTGTGAATGTATAATTACTATTGCACTAGAGACTCCTTACATATTAAATATTAAATATTAAATTTTACACATTTTCTTTATATTTACAAATATTTAGTCCCTGTGTAAGTTAATATAGAAGCACTAATATATTAAAATGAGCACATTTATAGAAACCCCTGAAAAGCAGTAACTACTGTCAGAGTCGTGCTATAGAACATTAATCTGAACTTTCTGACCAATCAGATTTGAGCAATTCACAGCATTCCATGATCTGCATGAGATATTTCATTTAGCTCTAAACACTCTCGAATAAAGATTTCCACCCGGATCTGGACGAGGATTTCGTTAACCGCTTGTGCCAGTGGAGCATGTCCGTTTACATGAGTGCATCTAAAGGCCCAATGAGACCCTTCAGAAACTGTAAACATCTGGCACTTTACAGCTTATAAATCCCTAAAGCCTGGTGTTAACATCACCACCTTTCACTACAATTTGTTTTCATTTTCATTTCCTCTCCACACACCAAGACTCAACTAAAGGGAAGCAGCTGAAGTGATTAGTATAATGGTCAGGCTGGTGTTTGATATTTAACGAGAACGGTAATTGGATAAAAGATGATTAACGTAAAGGATCCAAAACCAAAAGAACAAATTCGGAAAGAACAAAAAATAATAATAATTTTTTTTTTGGATTTGTTACTTGTTTTCTGATTTGTTAGTTTGTTTCCGGATTTGTTTTTTATTTTGTTTCAGATTTGTTATTGTGTTTTTTTTATTTGTTATTTTGTTTTCAGAATTGTTATTTTTTTCGGATTTGTTATTTTGTTTTTTTCTGATTTGTTATTTTATTTTCGGATTTTGTTTTTTTTTTTTGTTTACAGAATTGTTATTGCGTTTTCAGTGTTGTTTTCTGATTTCTTATTTTGTTTTCAGATTTATTTTGTTTTCGGATTTGTTGTTTTCTTTGTTTTTGGATTTGTTATTGTGTTTTTCGGGTTTATTTTTGTTTTCGGATTTGTTATTTTGTTTTCGCTTTGGTTTTTTTTTTGGTTTTCTGATTTGTTATTGTGTTTTCTGATTTGTTTTCTGATTGTATTTTCTGATTTGTTATTGTGTTTTACGATTTGTTATTGCTTTTTTGGATTTGTTATTGTTTTTTTTTTTATTATTATTTGTTATCATGTTTTTGGATTTGTTATTTTGTCTTGTACTTCTCGTCCACCGTAAAATCTTCAACCAAAACACAACCTGCATTTGTGATGATATATGAGCCTGTAAAGTGTAACAAATCATCAAACCCTAAACAAGAAAATATATTTAGAACCAGAATTTCCAAAGCACCAGTGGGATTCTCCCTATTAACTTTGAATGAGAAAGATTACTAAGGAGAATCAGAGAACCTTCTCTATAAAGTCCTAGAACATGGTGTGAAGCAGAACAACCTTAACTGAGAAAAAAAATCACTTTAACAAACACCCTTGAGAGGCTTATTGCTTTAAGATCGAACTCTAGGACAGAGCGCATCTCATTCAGGGACCCTTTAAGAAATCCATAACCATTGACCATTAGTGGTTTGAAATCTTCTCATATATCATCCAACACTTATATTTCATCATGGAGCCAGTTTGGGTTTTGGTGACGATCCTCTGGATCTTTCTCAAAACTCTGACAAAAAAACATGATAAAATCCAAAACACAATAATAAATTGAATACATCATGAATGTTATTGAAAAATAAATAATTCATTCATCGTGCCATTTAGTTGCTAGGCAACATAACCTGCAAAGATGAAGCTGAATGTTGAAGGTTCTATGGCTAGTGTAACAGTTTTACTGGCACGTTAATACAGAATACAATTACTCTGCAGTTACTAAGATTCATTATTTCTGTGATCTCAAACAATCTTGAATGGAAAAAAATTGTATAAGTTCATAAAGAAACTCTACGGGTTTTCTGTATAGAACCCTTCAGTATGCTGGATGCTGAATGCGAGAATGTACTCATGTGCAGTGACATAAATGGGTTTTTCATCTGCCTCTTTTTTATTAGCGCATATGGGAACCCAATTGGAAACTCCTGAATAGAAAGTCCAGCTATATATGTTTGTTTGTATGTATATATAAATGTATGAGGAAAAGAAGAACGAAATGGAGTGGAAAAAAACAATTTTCTGAATTGAACACAGCATATAGAGTACGTGTTCCAGTTTCTTCTTGTCCAAAATTGTCTTCTCTGCTAACACAACAATTTTTAGAGTGAAGAAAAATGAATTCGCTGATATGTTTACTTCTCCGGGGCTTGCTTCTCTTGTTCTCGTCTATCTATTTTCGTCTAAATCTTCTGAACTGCTGCTCACTTTGCACTTCTCTTTATGAAGACTCCATCAAGTTTTTTTTAACCAATCAGCTCAAGTGAATGGTATTATACACTGATCAGGCATAACATTATGAGCCCTGACATGAATAACAATGATGATCTCCTCATCATGGCACCTGTTAGTGGGTGGGATATATTGGGCAGCAAGTGAACATTTTGTCCTCAAAGTTGATGTTAGAAGCAGGAAAAATGGACAAGTGTAAGGATTTGAGCAAGTTTGACGAAGGGCCAAATTGTGATGGCAAGATGACTGGACCAGATCATTTCCAAAACTGCAGCTCTTGTGAGATGTTCCCGGTCTGCAGTGGTCAAAAGTGGTCCAAGTAAGGAACAGTGGTGAACCGGTGACAGGGTCATGGGCGGCCAAGGCTCGGTGATGCACGTGGGGAGCGAAGGCTGGCCCATGTGATCCGATCCAACAGACGAGCTACTGTTGCTCAAATTGCTGAAGAAGTTAATTCTGGTTCTGATAGAAAGGTGTCAGGATACACAGTGCATGACGGGTCAGGGCTGTTTTGGCAGCAAAAGGGGGACCAACACAATATTAATGTTATGCCTGATCAATGTACCAGACAGGCAGTTAAACATTTGTCTTTATTTTGCAGGTGAAGGTCCAATATGTTAGCCTTTGAGCTGGAATATGATTCATAAAATCACATATTATATGTAATTTCCAGAAGCAACTATTAGAGAACATAAGCTATAAAATGGCAAAACAATGTAACTACTCTGCTATGAGACATATGTTTTAATAAAGTAGCTTCATTTGACATTTTGTGGCTTCCTTGCTGTAAAATCCAGCTGGGTTCAAAAGAAAGGCTAAACTAGTCAAGCTAGTAAACCTTCACACACAGCTGCTTAGGTATTTTCCTTCATCTTTATTACTTGGATAAATTGATCAATAAATGTTTGAGATTGTCAATTTAGCTTAATGATGTGAGATTGTCCTAAAAACAACCGGTTTATAAATTAGCATTAGTTGCAGTAAATATCTACTATCTCTTACTAGCTAGCAAAAATGTTTTGTGAGAACTCTTCCAAGCCAGTTGCTTAGAACTAGCTAGCTAATGATAAGGCTCATGTTTTAGCTGGCCAGCATGCAGCTGTCATGTCTACAGACAGAGTAAAGCCATAGTGACTATAGAAACCATAAAATCTAGAGCTTATTGAAAATTTCAGCAGGGTTGCCATTTGTGAGAACACTGTGGTTTTAAACTAGCTAGCTAATGATAAAGTTAATGATTTAGCCGGGTTTCATGTAGCTGTTAAATCTACAGAAACGTTTTGAACGTAGAAACAAAACATTTCTCTCAGATATGTTGAAAAACATAGAAAAAAGGAACTGTATAAGTAGAAATTATACTTATTATAATTTATAATAAGTAGACTCCTGACTAAATTTCCAACACATCAACCATCTGTCACGACTTGAGAACAGAGCTTTCAGAAAACAATCACTTCTGTAGAAATCAATTCTGTTCATGTTGAATCTTCTTATTTACACAGTGAACACATGACAGCACTGAAAAGCAGCAAAAAATAAACCGCCTTTATCACATTATACCTCAGTGAGCTAGCTAAGGATTTGTTAGCAACAACAAAATCACATCTTATCTGTCTCTGTTAACATACACTACAATGCTACCTATTTCCTGTCAATTTGCTTTACGTCTGAGGTAAATCTACCTGCTAAAACACACAGGAACTCAAACACACCTCAGAGTATCAGGCTGACACTCCAGCCTCTTGTTCTTTATCCTGACCGAGACAGAGAGACGAGTGAAGTGGCATTAATCAACATAAACCACGCTCAAAGAGAAATGAATTAAAAGGCCTCAACCTGAAATATTAATCGCTGTTTACCACGCTAATATCCCCTCTGCAGGCAGCCTGGCTCGAGGGGGCTGCCTCCAAATGAGACATGTAGCAAGCACTGTTGCCATGGGAGCAGGTTGCTATGGAATGGCGGCCATCAAGGTAACAGATAGCATGCGGTCAATCAGTTAACTGGCTGAGAAACCCGGGCAAAGCGCACTGGCCATTCGAACCTGTCTGTTCTGCTCAGTTTCAACATGATAATTGCTTGAGATCCTGAATTTTTGTAAAATTGATTAAATAAATTTAATCGTGTCTAAGAAAAACAACAGTAGAAGTTAAAAGATGTTTGTTCCAAATTACTGTATTTTTTAAATTTATTTATCTTTCAGAAATATACATAGTTCACATTGGCAATATTTAATAAGGATAAGATGTATACTTTTAACAAATTTAAAAATGAGGTGTTTTGGGTTATTGGAGCTTCCATCAGTTTTATCATTTACTGAATACAGAATAAAAAATAGATTGTAAAGATTCCTAAATGCACAATATGTCATGTCTACAAGTAATGTACAGTGGACAAGGAAAAAAAATAAATAAATATGAAAAAAACAAACAATTAAAATAAAATAAATTAATAAATAAATACATTATTAATAATAATAATAATAATAATAATAATAATAATAATTTGTCCTCACCAATCACAAGGCTAATATCTTTTTCCCTCTTTATAAAGGTGTTCATACTTGATTGGTCTCTAAGTTCACTTCCTCTTTTTAGAATTATATATATATATATATATATATATATATATATATATATATATATATATATATATACACTATATTGCCAAAAGTATTCGCTCACCTGCCTTGACTCGCATATGAACTTAAGTGACATCCCATTCCTAATCCATAGGGTTCAATATGACGTCGGTCCACCCTTTGCAGCTATAACAGCTTCAACTCTTCTGGGAAGGCTGTCCACAAGGTTTAGGAGTGTGTTTATGGGAATTTTTGACCATTCTTCCAGAAGCGCATTTGTGAGGTCACACACTGATGTTGGACGAGAAGGTCTGGCTCTCAGTCTCCGCTCTAATTCATCCCAAAGGTGTTCTATCGGGTTGAGGTCAGGACTCTGTGCAGGCCAGTCAAGTTCATCCACACCAGACTCTGTCATCCATGTCTTATGGACCTTGCTTTGTGCACTGGTGCACAGTCATGTTGGAAGAGGAAGGGGCCAGCTCCGAACTGTTCCCACAAAGTTGGGAGCATGGAATTGTCCAAAATGTCTTGGTATGCTGAAGCATTCAGAGTTCCTTTCACTGGAACTAAGGGGCCAAGCCCAGCTCCTGAAAAACAACCCCACACCATAATCCCCCCTCCACCAAACTTTACACTTGGCACAATGCAGTCAGACAAGTACCGTTCTCCTGGCAACCGCCAAACCCAGACTCGTCCATCAGATTGCCAGATGGAGAAGCGCGATTCGTCACTCCAGAGAACGCGTCTCCACTGCTCTAGAGTCCAGTGTCGGCGTGCTTTACACCACTGCATCCGACGCTTTGCATTGCACTTGGTGATGTATGGCTTGGATGCAGCTGCTCGGCCATGGAAACCCATTCCATGAAGCTCTCTGCGCACTGTTCTTGAGCTAATCTGAAGGCCACATGAAGTTTGGAGGTCTGTAGCGATTGACTCTGCAGAAAGTTGGCGACCTCTTCGCACTATGCGAATATATATATATATATATATATATATATATATACATAAGGGGTAACCCCAAAACTCTCGTTAGTACCACCTTGATTACTCGACCCTGTAACCTTCAGCACATGACCTGGAAATGTGGCTCAAGTAATCAGAGTGGATTTTTGGATCGAGGATATACATACGCTTCCCAGAAATAAAAAGAAGACTTTTATTTTGGTGCATGGCATCAGCCTACACTTTATATGCTCCACCATTTCCACAAAACAAATGACATTTATACCAACCAAATCTTTAATTAGCTTAAATGAATAAATATTCTGTACAAATACCATCCTTGGATGAAAATCCATAGTAATTAATTAATAGGAACTGTCTTACTTTAAATATAGTATAAAATTAGCTGAGAAACAGAATATTGTTTAAACTTAACCATCAACATTTAAGCGTGAGATGGGCATGTGCAAAAATAGCTTGATTAATAAGTGAAATTCAGAAGCTTAGCCATTTTAAAGTGACGTTTCCATGAACAAAAAACATCTCAATGGGTCAATATGGTTCTTCCTGTTGTCATTAGTTTTTCTTTTCCCACTTCCTTATAGGAAGGAACTAAATAGCGAGGATAAAAAGAAGCAAAGGAAAACAAGGATGCAGGGTTAAAGGAAAAGAGAAGAACAAAGGATGCAGGGTTAAAGGAAAAGAGAAGAACACCTAGTTATTTCTGTACAGTTTTGCGAAGTCTTGCCAATCCTAAGCTTTTGTGTTACAGCAGTTCTGTGTTGTGTTTATTCGTATTATTAAGTTTTGACCATTACTACAATGACAGATGGATCCTATATCATCTCCTAGGTTTTATATTTTACAAAATTAAAGCTAAGTAGCAAGCAAAAGCTAATCTAGCTTATGTAACCTACTGTGACTAACTCCATAATTGGGCGGCATTGCTTTGAGCATGCCTGATTGTCCTGATTGTCCCCAATTACGCTGTAGGGTTTAGTTCAGATTGAGTAACATGGCAAGCTAGTAGTATTGAACACATCGATGTCAGGGATCCAGGCCAACTGCTGTAACGTTGACCAGCTATTTTCACTAACTCACTCACTCCATGGGCTCACAGGAGCAATGATCGATGAAGTTTGAATATTTTATTTCTCTGAATCCTTGCTTCGAAGAAACCTGCATAACAAAACATAGCAACTATGCAGCTCCGGTTTCTTGTTCTTGATCCCTTTGAGAGCTCAAGGACTCATGGAAATGTTCAGTTTCCTGCACACTCAAGGATTCTCGCTCCATCTCACTGAATATCTCACCTCTCTCCTCAAATTCCTCATTTCTTCAGCTTTCTCTCTCATAAACACATTCGCTGTCTGGCATGAACACATGTCTAGTGTCTGTATTCGGTATAAATAAGAACATCTGCATAGAAACACTCAGGCTATGGGAGCATATGACGCTAACGGAGCTGATAGGCCTAGCAACAAAAAAAAAAAAAGAAAGAAAACACTACACAGCATTTTTAGGTGTTTTGGAAGTTGAGTCCTCAGACTTTGTGAGTTCTTATACATAGAGGCTGGAAAAAGGAAAAAGTACGAATACTCATCTTAATTAAAACATTCATCATTCAAGTTAAAGTGGAAACCTGGAAACCCTAACCTAACCCCTAACTCCTAATCCTAACTTAACCCTAATTTAACCCAAAACCCTAACCTAACCCTAATCATAACTTAACCCAAAACCCTAACCTAACCCTAATCATAACTTAACACAAAACCCTAACCTAACCCTAATAATACCTTAACCCTAGCATAACCCAAAACCCTAACCTAACCATAACTAAACCCTAGCATAACCCAAAACCCTAACCTAGCCATAACTAAACCCTAACCTAACCATAAATAAACCCTAATTTAACCCAAAACCCTAACCTAATCCTAACCTAACCCTGATCCTAACATAATCCTTATTTAACTCTAACATTAACCTTAATCCTAAGACTAAATTAGTGTCTCTTTTACCACTGAATTTAGTCAAATACTATCTAAGAATAATTGAAGCCAAGTGAAGAATAATTGAAGTCATAATTCAGACTTTATCAAATTATTTTAAATTTGCCATCTCTATTTATTTTAGCTTCTATGTGGTTTTGGTATTTTAAATGACCTCTGCATAACTTAACACTAACCCCTAACCTAACCTTAAACCCTAACCAAACCCTAATCTTAACCCTATCATAACCCTAATCCTAACTTAATCCTAACATAACCCTAACTTAACTTAAAACCCTAGCCTAACCCTTACCCTAATGCTATCTTAACCCTAACCTAGCCCTGAACTGATCCCTAACTTAACCTAAAACCTTAACCTAACCCTAACATAATCCAAAACCCTAACGCTATCTTAACCCTAACTTAACCATAATCCTAACTTAACCCTAACCTATTAGTATTAGCTAAGGATAACTGAAGCCAGCTTTATTCATAATTTACACTTTCTCCTATTATATTTTAATTTGGCATCTCTATTTTATTTTAGCTTCTATGTGCTTTTGGTATTCTGAACTATTTTAAATGACCTCTGCAGAATGTGTGTGTGTGTGTCATCCTTAATTACAGTTTCTAAGGTATGTCTTTCCACGATCTTCAGAAACCCCTCTGTATCTATTTACATCACTTTTTCACTCTTTCTATCCATCAAACTCACCCCATTCGTCCATCTCCCTCTCTCTCTCTGCAGTTTTCTCACTCTTTCCCATCAATCTTCTGGCAGCATCTTACACCCCATATGACCCTCCCTCCCTTTCCCAGGGAGCACCTACCCTCCCTCCATCCTTCCTTCTCCATTTCCATCTTTCCATCTTACTCCACAGATGGCGGGCCATGTGGCAGGCTGGCAGCTTTGCTCATTATTATACCTGCCATACCCAGGGCGAGGCAGACATCAGGGAGAGAGTGGAGACTTGCCACACGCTGGCATCATGTGGTTTTGTCCACCACTTCAGGTGAGCACCGGGTTCACAGTACCCTGTGTGTCTTGCTATCATTTCCAATCTAGGAACACTGGATGTGTTAAAGGATTAGAATTTTCCATATGCCTGTAATGCAGTCAACCAGCAAGAAATGGTTGGTGTCCAAACTACATTACTTTTACTATTTTTGTACTAGAGCTACAAAGCTAGTATAGCTAGCAAGTATGGGAGTTGTAGCAGAAATATTGCATTTAAAGGTAGCTTAGCATTAGTAGAATTTTAACCCTTTGCAAGTCTCAGTTGTGTTTAAAAACACAGAGGTTTAGCTTTTATATAACACCAAGTTAGAAGAGCTAGCTAAATAACACACTCAGGCTAGCCAGCTATGTATACTGCCAGTCAAATCTAATATAAATAAAGAAAAATAAAGACTTCTGAATGTTTAAAACAGTGTTAGCCACCAAACAGATAAAACATGCTCCATTTGCTATGTTTTGCAAAAATACATCATTTATCTTTCCTGTTTTATATACTAGAAAAATCGCATACGGTAGGCTAACTAGGTTATCATTAAATTGTGATTAATATTACATTGTTAACTCTGAGCTGTGAAAGTAAGTACACTGCAAAGCCTTAACGGTGACTTTCTAACACAAAAAGTTTGTTCCCTCATCCCAAGATCTACTTGAAAACTTGCCACTCATTACCAAAGTTCTACTAAGAAATAGCAGCCACTAGCAAGAACCGACTGAATTCAGTTGAAAATAAAAACTCTAAAATATTAATAATACATAGACAAGAGATGGTTACCAGAAGGAAATTCATAAGAATAAACCAAGCCAAGAAGCTAGGTAATAACCAGAAAACTGTAGCTACATGAAAATGGTAAACATTATAAAAAAATAGCATTAAAAATAATCCGCAAGAACTGGTGTAGAACCACACAATGCTTTGTAAAGTGTAGTGGCTGAAATGTGAATGACTAAAATGAAGAAGAAGTGGAAACAGAATTCAGGATTATCCGAAGCAAAACTATGAGAAACCAAAGAGGGTCAAAATGGGTACAAAATGAGAGCAACAAGATGTGTTACAATGAGTGCGGATAGGATATTTAATACTGTGTATTAATCACACGCAAATGACCCTGATATTAATTCTTTATATCTTACATATTGTAATTTCTGTTGCAGAATTTTACAGTAAACAGTATTAGAGAAAATTATGTACTGGTAATGGACACTTATCTGCCTTCACTTTAAGCATGACCTTTTACAGGTTTCTACAGAATTTCCTTTTTACAAATCTAACTCTTACTTACCTTTTCTTGGTACTGCCTTCGTGAGGAGTCCAGAGACTGGATGAGCGCCGTGGCATGGCCCACAAACATAGCATAGCACGTTGCTCCAACGATCATGCTGAGGATGGTGAGCCAAACGTCCGTCATTCCCACCGGAGGATACATGCCGTAACCGATGCACAGCATGTGACTCATGGCCTTGAAGAGGGCATACGAGTACTGCTGGCCCCACGTATCATTCTGCAGGGGGAAAAGAGGGACACACACCCTGAGGCTATCACACTCGCTATGCTAAAGGTCAACTAGTGCTACAGTCTCAAAGGTCTGGGCCACTTGAGGCGGCCATAGCAGGTGTTTCTGGACTGTGGCATTCAGAACCTGAAATGTGCCACACATGCTAAGCATGCAGAATGTGAATGAAACACATAAAGGCCCGGGAAAATGTGAAGAATTCGGCTCAGATGGTTAGACAGATTTCATTGCATCCCTAAATTTTGAGTACATGTCTCTTTTCCTTCGGATCTATGTGGAAATCAATACCAGTGCTTTCCTCAGGAGACATGTCCAAATTGCTTTCAAACTAATTTGTGCAGAGGTGAATTCCTAAAAAGGAGCTGCCAGATTGGAAAAGAAATGACGACATGGTGCATTAATCCCCTGCATGTGACTAACAAGTACATTAATTACTGGGGTTGCATCTAATAACATTCGTGTAACAGAAGAAAAACAAAACCATCAGTAACTTGAGCTCCCCAGCGGCACAACAGAAAAACATTATTGTCACGAGATCTCCATGATGCCATAGCCATCCATGGCCTGGAGCTAAGGGAGTATATTCATTCCCTGGGTGAGAAAGATGGCATACGCTTTCTCCGATCATACTGACGCTAGTCAACAGGCTATTTTTAACCAAAAAAAGTACTTCAACTTCCTGCTCGTCCATTAGAATGGCAGCGCTGCTAATTTACACCCGCAATCTACAGAAATGAGCGTCAAAGTTGTTCATCATACGTGTTAGAAACTCATTTATTTAGCGTGTTAGACGTACCACTGAATGTAAACAATGCTACCAAAGATGCAAGATCAGTGCTGTTTCAAAACTGAGTGTAAGAAGCCCGATGTATGCGTAAGAGGGCAGAGAGCACTTCTCCCCCGAATCTGTTATATTGCCCAGTGACAGAGCATGAGTAAAAAGATACAGTCTCTCTTGAATTCCAGTATCTTACAGGAAGCATGTGTAAGCCTTTTATCCTCCCCGGTTTATAGCTAGCTGGTCGGTGGGAACCAAAGTGAGGGGAAAACTGGTGGACAGTTGGACACCGGTAATTTCTTATCATTTAAACACAACAGAGTTTTAATTCCTTTTTTAATTTCTTGTCGTTATTCTCCATGGCATGCTTCATCATCCCGAATTCATCATTCCCACAATGCACTTGTTCTACCCTCAGAGTTTTGGTGACCTACTTTCAATCTGATCAGCCTTTATAACTCACTTCTGATGCGTCTGTGCTATTTTAGGTATTCTGTAAGGTAATGACCAAATCACCATTAGTCCTCCAAAGCCCACAAGTTCCCGGAAGCCTCATCGGTGAATTCTGGCTATAAATCAAATGTCACATGAGTCTTTTCTTATCTGGCCCCTGGCTGGATACTCCAGTCCTTCTCATGCAGGTGATCCAGGGTCACACCTCAGGTGTTCAGCAGCTTGTTTATATAACTGGAAAGGGAACTCAATTACCAGGTGGAAGAGAGTTTGTAATGAGACCAGGCTCTCTCGTCACTCTCCTGAGCATCAGGGCCTCTCGAAAACGGAACACCTCTCGACTAACAATAACGCAAAATTAAAGCACAGCGAGGGTGCTCACTGGAAAATTGTCAATACTTGACTGATATTGAAGTAGGGCTTTACAAAAAAAATTAGCACCTATGCAATTTCTCCTTGACTATTTTTTTAATAACACACCTTGTGAGATTTCACCTTCATGGAAGTATTATAACTTTTTCTGTCTATCGAGATGAATGTCCGAAATACTGTACAAAATAGAATAGACCAAATGTCACGAAATACAGAACAGATGAATCTCAGCTTGGGCACATGCACAGGTTGAGTCCTGTAATTAACAGAAATCACATGAGATGAGGAGGAGACAGCATGAACCCCCTACCAAAAAAAAATCTGATTGAGATTAAGGAACCGTCTGAAAATACTCACCACCATCTTGTTTTTGGCGACCCAGCAGTCGGGAGGGAAGTCCTGCAGCATAGGTACGAGGAACTGTAGGCAGCCATCCCAGTGGCACAGCAGGAGCATCATGCCAATCAAGTTCACGATACGCACCATCGCACTGGCCAGGTCATAGGTCATATGAAAAATCTGGGGAACAAATTTCAGTGGTTAGTGTACTGTCCTTGATTTCTCCACTAATAGAGTCTGGTGTAGAATGGAGCTGTTTATAGACAAAATGAAGAAGCAATAAATAGTAAATTAGAATCATTAAATCTGAAGAGCTCAGTAGGTTTATCTCCCCGTTGGCTTTTTTGTTTTTTCTTGGGCAAATCATGATCTAAAAAAAGGACTAGAATATTAAATCTGGTTTATTTTTGCTACCAAGGCTATATATCCAGAACAAATCTATAGAGAAACATTAAAGAAGTTTGAGTTCTAGGTATGTCATAAACAGATATAATTATCACATACACTACCTGTGAAAGTTTTGGACAATAGAAGTGTAATAATACATTCCAGTCATGATTTAATTCAGTTTATGTTGCTGGCTTCACAATTCGATTTGATTCTCGGAATATTTGTAGCAAAAGTTTAACAAAGAAAAAAAATGACTAAAAAGTTTACTGTTAGTAAACTAGTAAACTAGTAAACTACTGTGAGTCCTAAACATTTCAAAATCATATTTGTCTGTATAACTAAATAATGTCAAGAAAATTATGTCATGAAAAAAAATTATAAACAAAGGCTTGATTTGATACCAAACAAAATGTATTACAGGTACAATATATCTTATAAATAAATAAATAAATAAATAAATAAATAAATAAATAAATAAATAAATAAAGTTTATTGTTATCCCCAGTATTTTATTAAATAAACAAAAACTTAGGGGAAAGAATCTGTATAACAAAATAATGTACAGTAGAGGTACAGTATATCTACTTCAGTATATAAATGAATAAATAAAAAAATAAAGTTTAAAAATTATTAAGAGTTTTATTAAAAAACTAAGCCTTTGACCTGGGAAAAATCAAATTATTTGTTTATTTAATAAAATATTGGATTATTTATTTATTTGTTTGTTTGTTTGTGTATAAGATATATTGTACCTGTTGATTTTATTTCTTGACATTTTTTAGTTATACAGATTGTATAAACAAACAAATAAATAAATAAAGTTTATGAATTATCCCCAAATATTTTATCAAATAAACAAAAACTTTGACCTGGGGAAAATAATCAGTATAACTAAATAAAGTCAAGAAAATGCTACATAAAGAGGTTTGATTTAATACCAAACAAAATGTACTACAGGTACAACATATATATATATATAAGATATATATATATATCTTATCTTATAGATAAATAAAGTAATGAATTATGCCCAATATTTGTTTAAATAAACCAAGACTTTGACTTATAAATATAAGTCAAATATATATTTTTTTGACTTAAAAATAATTGACTGAAAGAAAATAAGCTCTGTGACAGCTCTAAGGCTTTGTTTTAACCACAAATAGAGCTCCAAAGTGGGCTAAAATGTCCGCCTTCTCCATGCCCTCATTGTCTCTTAATCAATCAAACCATCAATTAAGTTCTGAACCCATAATTCCAATGCTACACAATTTTAAATTAGGATTACAGGTTCATTTTCCAAGCGATTTTCATTTCATTGTTTGATACTTATTATTTAACCTATTTTTTTGTATAATTGTAGTCATTACTGATTTCTACACACTAGCTAATTTTCATAATCACACAACAGCTACCAAATGTGGAGGGTAAAGTTTAGCACGTGCCTCCTCTGAGACACATGACGTTAGCAAATGACATCATTAGAATTTGAACTCACACATTCTTGACAACATGGCGGATGCTTTTCTATTCCTATTTCAATTTTCGGTTTCTGTTTCTATAAGGAAACCGCTAATGCCTTTATCGTGTACTGTGCCGTCATTAGTGTCACTTGCAAGTATTAGATCATCATCGTTAATTTTGAAATCCCACTGCATTCCATGTGTACATTTTCCCCCCATCTCTTTAGACTGTCAAGCTTTTAAACCTTTCTCAAGGTCATATTCCTGGTCACGCTGTGAGGGCTTTTTCCTGTAATGGGTTAGTTTATGTTTCCGTTAATCTGCTTCGAATTCCAGGCCACTGTGCTCTCAGTCACAAAAACGCTGATGCCTGTAACGACGAGCTCTCCCTTATATAATCACTGTCCTTTTTTTCCCTGCTTTTTACAGATGCCACTAATGGCTCTTTTTTCTGGGAGTGTGTGTATTTGCATGTGTGTGTAAAAACTCATTTTAGGGCTATGAGTCAAGAATAAGGCTTAAGCTTACACCGAGCATGGAGTCGATCACTAATGAACCTCTTAAATAATGACAGCGGAATGGAACAAAAAATGTGCAGGGTCATTCCACTTTTCTCTGCCAAAGGAAAGAGAGCCAGAGAGAGAGGGAGAGAGAGGGATGTTGATAAGGGAAGGTCTGCTAATCCTAATGTTAACTGCACCCATGGGATGCTCCTGGACGCCCATGCAGGCTGATGAGTGTTAATGGACGCCACAATTTAAAGCTACTTAATCCTATTTAGGCCATGGCGTGTGCTGCTAACTGCATCTCTCCATATTAAAAGCCACTCATCCACTCGATGTTCTCTCGGAAGAGACTTATAAATCAATTACAGTGACTCATATAAGTCATAGAGACTCTACTAGAATCTCTTTCTCTTGTCCAATACAAGCACCTGCCACCTGTCAGTGTAATTAAACTCCATATGCTTTGTTTTCTACTCCTTTTATTTCTTTTGTGGAGCCGGATTCAAAGAGGCATTTGTAGCACTGGCTTCTCAAGTTTGCAACATGCGCTACCTAATGAATGTACAGTGGAACCTCAGCAAACGAGTGCCCTCCCCTACAAATTTTTGCCTTAAGAATTGAAATTTTGCAAGAAATTTGCATCGGCATATGAAGCATTTTTGGCATACGAATGAACTGAACCGAACGCTGGCAGATTGGTGCCGTGGGTGGTCTGTTCTATTTTTACCCCCAGCTTGGTGGCACGACTTCCTGTGAGGAGCCTTGACATGGAATGCTTGGCTTGGGTCAGTTCTTTGTAAGCAGCCATACAGTTCACATACGCTTCGTAATGGTCACATTTTTGGGAGGCTGGATTATCAGCATTTACCTTATTTCTTATGGGAAAATTCATTACACAATACAAATTTTCACATTATGAACTCCAGAACGAATTAAATTCGTATGCCGAGTTTCTGCTTTATACAATTCATGAAGCTGAGTGTAAAATTTTGCATACCCTTAGGACATAAAGACAAAAAAAATTGTATTTATACTAAAAAAAAAAAAACCTCACGGATGTCCCTTCATTATTAAAAGTTGCAAAAATTGTTTATGTTAAAATGATATTATATAACAGTGCTACTTATTTCCCTAATCTGATTTTGGAAGTTTTCCCGGAAATTTTTCATGATGGAGGATGTTGCGTATAAAAAGTTGATTTTTTTGTCTTTTTAACTGCAAGAGAAATAACAAAAATAAATAAATAAATAAATATATATAAATAAATAAATAAATAAATAAATAGAGGCTGGTGATGGACTGATTGTTTGTAAAAAAAAAAACAAACTTGTTCCATAGCATTAAATGTAATGTAAATGTAAATAAAATGTATGATATACCATTCTTTAAAAAAGTAGGAATAAAACACTTTAGGACATATACTAGGACATAATTTTCAACTTTGAGATGTTAACAGTAACTCTGGTTTGCTGTAGGCTGCATCACACCCCAGTATTGTGGCCATGATTAGCTATTTTAATGATTTATTCTTGAAAGCAGCTATAACAGCTTCAACTCTACAGGGAAGGCTTTCCACAAGTTTTAGGAGTGTGTTTATGGGAATTTTTGACCATTCCTCTAGAAGCGCATATGTGCAGGACAGTCAAATTCCACACCAAACTCGCTCATCCATGTCTTTATAAACCTTGCTTTTTGCACTGGTGTGCAGTCATGTTGGAACAGGAAGGGGTCATCTCCAAACTGTTCCCTCAAAGTTGGGAGCATGAAATTGTCCAAAATGTCTTGGTATGAAGCTGAAGCATTAAGAGTTCCTTTCACCGGAACTAAGGGACCGAGTCCAACCCCTGAAAAACAATACCTGAATTCAATGATTTGGAGGGGTGTCCCAAAACTTTTGGCAATATAGTGTATTTAGTTAGCTAGAATTAGGGAAAGGGTTTTCGCATAACAAGCCAACAATGATCATTTATTTAGTGAAAGAATAATAAATAAGCATGTAAATATTGGGAAACAATCATACAAATTAAGGTTTTTTCCCTTTTTGTGATAGAAGTATGGCTTGATATCCCCAGTATTATTGAAAACAGTTGTTTATATCTCTGCCAGATAGCGATCCCGAGCTCATAAGGACGAGTGTCAAGTGCGCACTGGATAGAAAGTTCCATCTCTTTTCGCATGAGAGAAGACATCAAGCTCTCTCTGTGTTTATTCAGAGCATTTAACCCGGGGCACATTTACATTTTCTGAGTGGAGTCATTCACCTGATTGCACCTTTTTCACTCAATCTACCTAAACTGCCCCCCTCCAGCATGAGATGCCCATTTGCTTTGCAAAATGCCAATTGCTCTTTTCAAGCTCTGTTGCGAACACATAATGGCATCCGATGTCGGCTCCTCTGACTGGAAGTAAACGCCATTTTGTAGCATTAACTAGCTGTAAAAGCGTTCACTGATAGCATTAATTAGGAAGTGCTACTTGGAAAATGATGCTGTGGTACTGCGATAAAAAAAAAAGAAAAGAAAAGTGAAACAATGAGTCAAAGATAGCGATAGATAAATAGATAGAAGAGAGAGAGAGACGTCTATAGCTTTCAGAAGGCACAGTGAAGCATATACTCTAAACTAAATAATATATGATATAATTTTATTATTAAAAATGGAATGGAATGATTTTTTTATGTAAACCTGTCCATTTTATATTTTTTAATAAAAACTGAATTCATTTCACCCAATTTCAGTGTAAGAACAAAGATCAAGAGGAGTTCAGGCTCTCTGGGAAATCAACAGCTCTACAACTCAACAAATCTCATGTTTACACAATGCCCCGTCTTTTAAATCTGATCAATTCCCACACCTTATATAGACACTGTGGCTAAAAGCAACTCGGGTTAGCTGAATTAACCCCTTGAACTCTCAGGGCTCTTTTGTAACTACATCATTTTCCTTTTAGCTACATTTTAGTTATTGAATAATTCATATTACTTGCTGAATAATATGCTTTAGGATGAATAAATGAATAATAAGCTCAGAGTCAGAGGTTAAAATATGATTGCTTTAGCGTGTGTTATACGCAAATCAATTCATAAAATGGAACTGTTTTTTATGTATTGTCTATCGCTTCTAGTTGGTTTCATGTAAAAGTTGGGAAAAGTGTGTGTTGATAAGGAAAACAATACGGGTCAACGGGGCAAGTTGGTTGTTTTTCCTTTAGCAGCACAACCTGAAGTGTTTTATTCTGATTATACACCAGCAATTTGGCAAAGTTAACATTTTTAAAAATTATTACAGGGTGAAAAGACTTTTGCTTTTATCAATTTATAGTTGCATTTAAAGTAGTAAAAAATGCATGAAAAAAGTCCTTGTTAGCACTTACATTATAGCAGCTGTATTATGTACCTTAAGAAAAATGATAAATACACTGGAACCTCGGCAGACGAATTAAATTCGTTCTGGAGGCGAGTTCTTAAGGCGAAAATTGAGATATAAATTTTCCTATAAGAAATAATGTCAGTGCAGATAATCCATTCCAGCAACTCAAAAATATTACCAATATTACCAATTTCCAAGGGTCAAGGGTCCTCACAGGAAGTCGTGCCACCAAGCTTGGACTAAAAATAGAACAGACCAACCATGTCACCAATCTGTCAACAAAAAACGTGCGAAAAACCACGTAGCTTTTGAACATTTGCCAAAGGCAATGTTGGTATCGTGGGTGGACTCAATAGATCAAATGATTCGTAAACTTGCTTCGTTTGGCTTTGCTTGGCTTTCCACTGATGCAAACAAGTATTGAATGGCTCCCAGACGTACGTGCAGCTTCACCGGTCTTTGGTTCAGTTCGCTTGTTCGTATGCTGAAAATGCTTCATATGCCCATGCAAATTTCTTGCAAATTTCAATTCTTCAGGTGAGAATTCATAAGAGAGGACCATTCATATACGAGGTTCAGCTGTATACTGTATGTCTTCTCACAGAATACTTCAAGTATTTTTACATCATCAATCATTTTAAAATCCCTGTCCAGCATCTCTCGTGTTTAGTTTGCGTAAGTATTATATCATTATCATTACTGTTACCAGACTTTCAGATAACAGAACCCTGAGGAACCACCTCCAACAAAAAAAGGGTTTCCATGTCTAATCATCAGCACTCAGAACCCACCAGTTGATCAAGACCCCACTGAAATATGACCCGAAAAATGATTATGTTTGATTTTCAATGTTAGCTGTCCTTAAACGTCTCTGTCAACTTCTATAAGGAGCCGAGGGCTCTCCAGCCAGGCCGGCATGACAGCATGCAAATCTCAGATAAAAATGGTAATATGAAAGAGCAGAAGCCATTAGACGTAATTGGGTTCAGCTAAGGGACTGATCCTTCTGTCGCTCGCTCTTTCTCTCTGTCGCTTTCACTTTCTCACTCGTCGATCTTCAGAGTTAATAAATTAGCAACGCAAAGTGAAGAGAGGCTTTGGCGCAATCAGAGAGTAAAATTCTCTTGGTAAATTGCTGAAATCCTCTATAATGTAGGGTTATTATGCCGAGTGAGGTCTGAAGAATTAGGTTTAATGCATCTCTGTACATCTGAGCTCCAAATGGTGAGAGACTTTTCTTGGAATGTATAAATGATGGAGACGGTGGGTGATGTGGAAGAGGTTCTCCTTTCTTTCACTCTCGCTACTTTTCTGCTGTTACTTTAAAAGAAAAGGAGGCGCTTAATAGAATCGAGGAAAGCGATTCTCAGTTTCTATATTCCCTCTATCGCAAAAAGCTACATATAGCATCGAAGATGATGGACACACACACACACACACAATTCAAAACTTATTTTGACCGAAACTAACTTGCTGTTTTGACTGGTGAGGCTGATCAGACAAAACAAACAGATATATATCAAGTGCTTTTATACATTGCGGCAATTTACCCTGCATTTACACCAGCGATTTTACCTCATGCTGATTAAATTGCTTTACTCTCCTCGCTAATGGCTAATCTTATCTTTATTTTATTGCTCGTTGCCATGGCTTCCCTAGTAGCACCAGGCTTGTCTATGTAGCTACACTGTAAAAGATGATTATGAGGCTATTTCTCCTCTTTAACTCGAATTTTCATGACAAGTTTTTGTCAAATTTTAAAGTTTTAAAAGATTAAACTAGGCTGTTATCTTGGTTAAGTGTGAGTTGAACCAAAGCTTTGAGTTTACCGATGTTTTTAAGGCAACAGGTTAACTTTTGTTTTTACATTTAGCCATCTTGAAACGTTTTACAGTGTACACACAGCAAACTACAGAACATATACAAAGCCCAAAAAAATTTTAAACAACATGTCTTGCCCCTTTTCAGCAATTAAATGTATTCATGCTTGAATATGAATCCAGGAGAGAACTCCATTATTTTCTATAGCAGTTGTATTCAACTAAAATGTGCAACAGGTTCGATTACAATCTAGATATTGTTCTAAATAAACAACAGGCATAACCGAATGGTGCCAGAAGTTACCTTTTAATGCCTTAACCATCATCGAATAGTATCTCGTTGTAAATAACTATGAAGTTTTGTTAGTAGCGGTGCTTTACATTTGACTAGCGCCACAGACATGTATTGAATCTGACTCAAGGAGAATAAACTTGTATGAAAAAATGTGTTGCTAATCAAACCAGAGGTGGTAAATAAAAGAAAAATCTATGAACGTTTGTTAAATATCTTCAACTATGTCAGCTAATGCCTCCAGCTCTGTAGCTAATCTCTGGTCTGATGTGCTGCCTTTAGCTACATATAGTACATAAATGTATGTGATTGGATAAACAACAGATGACGTGGTACAGAAAATGAGTAGAAAAGTGGACTCAATTAATTGCAGCAATATATTTATTTATACAGAGGCCAAAAAAATGTATAGAATTGAATTGAATTATGGCAGCAATGTGTAGTATTATGTTTCCTATAAAGATATCAGTAGTCGCACCATTGTTGACGCGATCATGTGACCGTAAGAAGAGAGCCAAAGGAAATGGCAGATGCATGCTTGACTTACGAGCAATGCAAGATCATTTTGAAGTGGTATTGTGTAAATTTGAAAATGTGTGTGAAGTTCAACGACAATGGTGACGTGTGTTTGGAACAGAACCACCAACACGACTAACAATTGCACGAATTCCTGATGTTGTTCTACTGTATAGTTTGCCTAAATCAGGGGTGTCCAATCTTATCCACAAAGGGCCGGTGTGGGTGCAGGTTTTTATTCCAACCGAGCAGAAGCTACACCTGAGCCTACTGAAAGCTAAGATCAGTTGATTAATCAGGTGGAATCAGGTGTGGCTCCTGCTTGATTGAACCGGCCCTTTGTGGAGAATATCGGACCCCCCTGGCCTAAATCAAGTGTCTGGATACTAATAGTGACCACTCTGAGCACCTTAACATGATTGCATAATTCAAACATGACTTACAGCTACCCTTTAATGTTTATATAAATTTAGTACTAACATTTTCATGCATATATTTTTCATATTGAAGTGTGTATACATTTTTGGGCCCTTCTGTATACATACATTTATAAGCTATGGTACAGTATTATTTTCAAGTACTCCATTTGCCTGTTAATGGCGCTTGCACTGTTCCGAAGACATTTCTTGACTAAAAAACCTTGCCTAAAGTTTAACTCAGGTTAAAGTTTTCACCTGTCCTGAAATAGAATTTGAAATTCGAATGAAAGTAAGATACAGTGGAACCCAGGTATATGAATTTAATTGGTTCTGGAGGCGAGTTGTAAAGGCGAAAATCTATATTGCGAAACGAATTTTCTCATAGGAAATAATGTAAATGCAAGCCACCCAAAAATATTACCAATATTACCAATACGAAGCGCATGTAGAGAGAGAGAGAACTGACCCAAGCCAAGCATTCCATGTCAAGGCTCCTCACAGGAAGTCGTGCCACCAAGCTGGGGCTAAAAATAGAACAGACCCCCCACGCCACCAATCTATCAACAAAAATAAGCCCGAAAAATCACCTAGCTTTTGAATGCATGCCAAACGTTGGTATCGTGGGTTGACTCTTTCCAAACAGCTTTCACTGACTGAAAAAAAATCAGAAAATTCGTAAACTTGCTTCACTTGGCTTTCGGTTTGGTTCCTTCGTATGCCGAAAATGCTTCGTATGCTTACGCAAATTTTTTTCAATTCTTAAGGCAAAAATTCGTAAATGAGAATATTCATATGCCGAGGTTCCACTGTACATACCTAGTGCGTATAAGTTGTATTACAACTAGGACTCCTATATGAAACTGGCAAGATGAAATCTGTAAATAAACTGACTCAGTATAGGCTGGGGAAATTCACAATGTTGAAGCATCTGGTGCTGGCTGTCACTGTTACTAATGATGATGAATGCTCAGTGTGATTGATCCACGTGAATTCTAAGACAATTACTCACACACTGCGCAGCAAACAGTGTTAGAATTCATTCTCACAGCTTCAGAAAGAAGGCTTTGGTGTCTCGACGCTATGTGGCAGATGGATTAAACTGGTTGTCATATGCTCATGTTCGCTCCAGATAGAGCTTCTCCGAAAATCCTTTAGTGCTGTCTTAGAAACAAAGAGGCCACACAAAGAGGGAGAGCTCCTCCATCAGCACTTGGGAAATGGGATTCATCTACAGAACACAAGTGGGTGTAGGAAGGGGGCGTAACAGGATATATATTTTAATGGGAATAGCAAGAGCGATGTATTTGAAGCAATTTCTTTGATGATTGTTATGCTTAAGAGAATGTTTAGTGAAATGCACTGCCTTAAAGCTCATTATTTAGCAGCTACTATTAATTACTATTATAATTATAGTAACAAATAAGGATCAGTACCTGAGTTTAATGTGTTAAAAAAAAAGAAATCCATCACCTTCACTACCAGGCAAAAATTCGAACACACCCATCATAATTAAAAAAAAAAAATTCATTTTGACTATTTTCTGTTATTTCAGAATATTAATAAAGACATTAACGCTACGAAATGACACAAATTCAATTATGCAGCAACCAGGAAAAATGCTAAATAATTCAGATCTATATTATATTTTAAATTCCTGACACACTCCTTGCACACACTTGGCATCTTCTCAACTACTTTATAATAAGCTTCACCCAGGAGGCTTTGTTAAAGTTCCCAAATAGGCCACCCTCTTCACTGCTTCTCCGAAGTTCTAAAAGAAAAAGATTTTTTTTTACATTTCAAAAATATATTTTAAATTTGACGTGTCCAAACTTTTGATGTCCCTGTACTGTATTTACTAGATCTGGATCTCCAGAACACTGGGTGTGTTTTTGTTCTTGTTGGATTATGAATGTTATAAGAGAAAAAGAGAGAGAGAGAGAGAGAGAGAAAGAGAGAAACTGTTTAAACAGTAGCTGCTATAGCCTAAGTGATAACAGGAACTACACCATATTACCAAAAGTTTTGGGACATGCCTCCAAATCATTGGTGTTGTTTTCAGGGGTTGGGCTCAGACCCTTAGTTCCAGTGAAAGGAACTCTTAATGCTTCAGCTTCATACCAAGACATTTTGGACAATTTTATGCTCCCAACTTTGTGGGAACAGTTTGGGGATGACCCCTTCCTGTTCACACCAGTACACAAAGCAAGGTCCATACAGACATGGATGAGTGAGTTTGGTGTGGAGGAACTTCACTGTCCTGACCTCAACCTGATGGAACACCACTGGGATGAATTAGAGTGGAGACTGCAAGTCAGGCCTTTTCATCCAACATCAGTGTCTGACCTCACAAATGCACTTCTAGAGGAATGGTCAAAAATTTCCATAAACACACTCCACTCTTTGTTGCCATAGCACATTACCCCATGATCGATTATTTTATTTTATTTTATTATTTGATTCTATGTTGTTTTCAATATCTTTATAATTTTATAATAATAATAATAATAATAATAATAATAATAATAATAATAATTATTATTATTATTATTATTATTATTATTATTATTATTCTATAAGTCATCATTTGTTATATCATTAAATCTATAAATTGAGATTTTCCTCATGTTATTATTTAAAATCCACAACACAAGCTTCTTTTTTCACTGGCTCTTTTTATTCTACTTCAAAATGTGATTTGTTCTTCTTTTAAAATTTTATTCTTATTCATTCTTGCCCTCCTTTGAGAATAAACCAAGATCAACCCCCAGTCACATCACCTACACAAGATAACATCTATCATGAAATTATTGTAGTCTATTCATTAATATCTGTTTATTATCAAAGATATATATATATATATATATATATATATATATATATATATATATATATATGACAGTAAAATAATAAAGCATATAATAATAATAATCCTAATTTTTTATAGCACTATCACTGTTGCCGTTAAAGCCCAGTTTGGTGCCACTAGTTTAACTTTTCAAGCCCATTCCTCTAAAACTTTATGTGCTGTAAGCAATGTTCTACTTATTATGCATAATCCATCAGTCTCAGTTTTTTTGTAGCGATGTTTTCGGTACAACAAAAGGTCATAGTTATTTATTTAACTGATGAATAAGCCTAGCTGTGGTCGATATTAAAGGGCCGTGTGCTGCATCCACACATCCCTAAGAAATATCTCAGGCAGTTGTGAGGGGAACATGAGCCGTAAGCCAGCCTGAAAACTAATTCATTTATCTTTCACCCATCCCTAATAAAGGAAAAAACTGTATTGAAATAAAACAGGAACCCAGCAGGCATTATAATTTTTATGATTCTGTAACTGTGTATGCTCTCTGATAATTTATAGTTATATTTAATCTTATGGAACATCATTGAAACAAGTACGTTCTTTTTAACCCTCATGTTATAGTATCTGTAAACACTTTTCCCATCACCAGCCTCTCTTTTTCCTCGCTGTCCATGCTAATGAGACAAAATAAGCAGCTTGTCATGTTGCAGTGAAAACAGAAAGCGAAAAAGGCTAGCTCTCTCGCAAAGAGCTGTCACTGGAGACTCCTTCCATAAATGTTAAGTA
Organism: Hemibagrus wyckioides; assembly: GCF_019097595.1. Classification (NCBI taxonomy): domain Eukaryota; kingdom Metazoa; phylum Chordata; class Actinopteri; order Siluriformes; family Bagridae; genus Hemibagrus; species Hemibagrus wyckioides. The sequence continues at coordinate 5,350,688 of NC_080713.1, forward strand.
AACATCAACTAACAAGTGTTGACAACTGATTATAGTCTTTTACATCTGTTTATTATAATACTCAGATTATCAGGAGCATGCTCCATACACAAGCTCCTCTTAAAAAATGTACTAATTAATTGATTAATTACTACTACTACTACTAATACTAATAATATCAGTATTAACATTAATATTATTAATAATATTAGCATATTATATTAAATAAATTTTTTATTTAATTTTTATTATCTTTATTTTTTATTTATATATATATATATATATATATATATATATATATATATATATATATATATATATATATATATATAATATTTAATGTTTAATTATGCTTATATTTTTATTGCATTTTATAATGTATTATTATTATTATTAAGCATTTGGTTTGGTATTTTTTCAATATTTTTTTAATATGTCAACATTAATTATTTTCTTTCTTTTTTTTTTACATAATAAAGGAACATCTGAAATGTAACGGATTAAATACATGACTTCTATAAATACATATTTTTATAATCTTCTTCATTAAGGCTGGTGCAAAGTTGCACACTGTGTGCTGTAACCTGCGAGTTTCTACGCTGAAACAATGTCAGTCATAATTACTCTATTGCTGTATTATACTGTAATTCAGGCCCTGTTTGGATGGAAAGAAATGGATGAAGTGGATGAAAGCGGGTGTTTTGGTTGTAACTTGTAAGGAAGTGCTAAAACATACCCTTGCATATTCTTTATGTAAGTCTTGCGAGACAGCTTACTGAACATATTAATTTCAGTCAAGGCGCATTTGCCTTGTGAAGGACTCGTCACTGTAACTGCCAAGGCTCTTTGTATAGCCCATAATACACTATTCATGCTTTCCTGTTATCTCAAACTGGCCAGAGTCTCACAAAGGTGCCAGGTCAGTGGGTTAAAATTAAAACCGAAAAAGCTCATCAGTGGAATTTCTTCAATACTTATAAATACGTGATCATACTAAGAATTGGCCAGCCACTCCAGTCAAGTACGCGAGTTTGGGCATGTCGGATAAGTCCCTGAAAAATGAGCACTGCAGTATAAGCCATAAAATCTGAACGTCCCCACATGACAATATTAATAGAGATAGACTCTCTGCCTCCACATAATAAACAAATACAGATGGTCCAGCCTCCAAAGCTCCCTACACCAAGATCAAACCGCCTTGCATAATTGTCTGTCATGTTCCCGCCCACTTACATCATCTTTGTTAAATCTTCTTGGCTGATTTGGGATTTGCTTGCGGTCCTAAAGAGGGGGTTTAAACGCCGTCATTAAAGCAATATTGGCCTAAAGGGGATGCTTCAGCATTTTAAACACCTCCTTCATTAATGCGCTCAAATCATGCCCCTGGACACTCGACTCTAAGAGCTCGGCTTGGTCAGATAGCCATCGCGGGGCGAACCGTGACGTCACGAGCGTCTGGTGCAGTGGACGTTCTCGGAGGTCAGTCATTAGTGCTTTGATTCGAATTTGATTTAATCACATGCTGACTAATTTGATTCCACTCCATGCTTCGTCGATGGAGGAGGACATCCGGGCAGCGTCTTATTTTTAGCCATGGTGAAATGTGACAGCTACAGTGAACCAGCTGTCAGAGTGAAGGGGCAGCCGAGACGGCGTGGCAGCCCTCCTCAGTGTGACGCTTACTGTGTAGCACTTAGGAGCCTTTTATCTCTGTCACTCTTATCCCTGTCACATTGCTGCCCACCATCGTCCAGCTTAACTTGGTAGCACGACCATTCCTTGTTTGGTGTCTAGAGCATCTGGAGCAGACTGCTTGGCGGGTGAGATGAGGTCATGATTGGCACTGTCACTTATCGACAACAGAAACACTTACGTCATCAAACCGTAATGATGCTTGATTATCACCATGGACACCAAACTTAGATTGAATTTAGTCCCGTTGAAATCCATGTATTCATCTTTTATGATTTGGACAATAATGTGACATATAACGGAGGCGAATGTGACCTTGAGGAAGGATGATATTTTGATGCTCAGCCTCATCTTCATTAGCCGACATCAGACTGCATGACAATTAATGTTTAGCATTTGAATCTTCCCCTTATGGGATATATATATATATATATATATATATATATATATATATATATATATATATATATATATATATATATCAATAAAAGAATAGAAGAATGTCTGTGGAATGATATTTTTTCTAAAGCAGGCATCAGTACAAAACTAGAATGAGGATGAGGAACTATTTAAAAACTTCTCTTCTGTCATTTGGATGTGGTTTGGGGATAACAAATCATACCCTGTCCAGGAAATGGTCATTTATACTATAAGGTATTTTGTGTAAATATTTTTATCAATATTACTAAATGAGTTAGTCAGTCTTGCAAATGGCATTGTGTCAAAAAAATGTTAACATTGTAGACTAATGCGTTAGTCTACAAAGTTAACAATGACAACAAGTCAGTCGATTCAATAAATATGCGCAATAATAAATATGTAGATCACATTACATTGTTTGTATTGGGACTTACCGAGTCTTCATTGATTCTGAAACTTAAAGCGCACAGCATCACGTCTTTACAACTCAATGAATAGCCTTCTTTCGACAGAAGACACATGTCTACAGCAGAATCTGGGAGATTTATTCAAGCTGGTGTTACCAGAGGTCAAAAAAATTCAATTGTGCCTGTGTCCATGAGTGGTGGTTAATATGAACCTCACATAAAAAGTAGACAGGGCTTTACGAATTTGTAGTTTTCTTAAGTTTTTTTTTTGTTACCTAGCTCTTTAGGGGCAATATATTCCTAGAAAGATCGAAAATGTTCACACAAATGTTTCTATCTTCAAAGGAAATGTTGATATCAAACCTATTTCTGCTCTCTGAGACGCCCCAAGTGCTTGTTCATAAGCATTTATCTTCAGCCACTAAAATTCTATGTAGGGTTATCCAACAGAGGGAAAAAGACACGTCTAAAGCAGACTGAAAGCCAACAGAGTTCTGACTCATTTTATATCAGCCTGAAAATAATTCGTTTATACTGATTGAAAATGGCCGGTAAGTCGATTTCCATTTCGCTGGAAGATTAGAACACCAGTGTGCTGGTAAAAAAAAAACCCACCATGTCCAAGTCTAGCATCAAGGTATCTGACAACCGAATGGTCAAAATCCTCTTACGTCCAGCTGACTGATGATGATAGGACACGAATAGTACTCTCTGATCTAAATATCTAGCATGTACCTGTCACACTGTCAAAGAGCTATCAAAGCTACAGAGTACAAAGCAGGAGAAGGCGTTTGGGGTATATGATTCTGGCTTTAGGGCATTTCTCAAGTCCCAGGAATGGTACAATAAGGAACTTTCTGAAAAAATAAACAAGAAGAAGACTTGGGTTCACGTTGATGATGATTTTCGTGTAACAGCATAGTTTTGCGTTAATTCTCAGGCTCTTTAAATGGTTGAAACCCTTTTTTTTTCGTTGAAACTCATCTAGCTTCAGCTCTCAAGAATGCAAAATGAGGATTAAGCTGATTGGCACATTAACTGGTGAAATCAACCATTAAAAAAAACATTTGCTAACACTGCTAATTAGCTTCCATCCCTCTTCCTATCAAATATCTTCATCCTTAGCATCATTTGTGACATACAGTATGATATGAAATATGTGGGGGGAAAAAAAACAATTTCCCCTTATTAGTGATATATAATGTGCAGTTTGAACGAGAACCGATTCGGACCAGAACATGGTAATGGGACACGGCGTCTCGAAGCAGAGTGTGTCCTGACTAAATGAAGCCCCAGCTGGGAAGCGAGGTTTCACTTCGCACTCCGCACCTCCGAGACTCAGCTCAAGGATTCACCTCGAGATGTGGGAACATTTCTAATTATTGCTTTAATTACACTCCCACAGTCCCCGCAGGAGGAAAGGAAGGCAGAATTATGGGCTAATATTAGCATGCTCCATCTGAAAAATTTTTGTTTATCTTCCTGAACCGATATACAATCTGAATATATTTGTGTAAAAGTATAACAGCCCCATCTCTTTTGTTAAACGAGGGATGTCATTAGGAGTGTGCATTGTTCACTATAATAAATATAGAGCTCTGAATGATCATCCCGCTGCTTCATTAGGAAAACCAAATACCATGGCAAATATCCTTCCATTAGGAGTTGAACTGAGCATTTTACAGCACTGCCTTTGCGCAGAGGAGAAAGAGCAAGGAAGGTAATAACCTCCATTCCAGGACTTTTTAGTCTCTGCTCCGCTCACTGAAGTGTACTTTGTTCTGAGGGACAATTGGATCACAGCCAAAGGCCAACTGTAATCCTCACTTTAATCTATTTTAGACCTTACTTCCTGTCTTCATTCATCTTCAGTAAGCACTTTATCCTGGTCAGGGTCCGGAGCCTACCACTGGAGCACACGGTGTGAGGCGGGAATACACCCTGGATAGACTCACACACTCACACATTCACACCTAGGAACAATTTAGACTAGCCAAATCCACCTATTCCGAAACCGGAGAATCCAGAGGAAACCCACAGGGACACGAGGAGAGCGGTAAGCCAAGATCAGGATCAAACTGCTGGAAAAAAGTAGGCTTTAAAATCCTCCTCTTTATTTAATATCATGCCCCGTTAACCTGTCAGGTAAGATCTACGACAGCAACGCACCAACCACCGTAAACAGGTTCTAACTCTAGACATTAGAAATTATGGCACAGTATATTATACAGAATATAGACATGAAAAAGAGAGCCATGGCATGATTTTAAAAAGATTAAAAATTAATAGTGACATGGCCAAAATGAAGAGGATGCTCTTTAAATAAATACCTGCAATTAAAAAAGGGATATTTGCCTTTGTATCAGATATGGGAGCAGCAATAGGGGTAAATAATTACGCAACGACTACTAATATGTTATTATTTAAATAATGTGGGGAAATATTTTGGGCTAATTTGTGTAGATTCATCATATAATATATTCTGAATGTATGAAAAATGTGAACAGTTCAAAGGGGGGTGAATACTTATGGAATCGTTTTTTGTTTTTCCTTTTTTCCCTATGTGATGTTTCTGATATTCTGTATTTAGATCTAAGTTCTATATCTTCATAATGCTCAAGCTTGATCCTCTACCTTTTATGGCATTAAGTAGTTAAAATGTCATACCTCTTCCCACTGATGAATGTAGCGTATGAGTCTGGACAGCCTCAGCAGACGCAACAGACTGAGTATCTTTGTGAAACGGACAATCCTGAGCGCGCGTGCCGTCTTGTAGAAATCCGAATCGATCCGCGTCTCTACAATAAGGAAGATGTAGTCCACCGGAATTGAGGAGATGAAGTCCACCACGAACCACGAGCGCAGATATTTAATCTTTATCTGCTGCGGGTCCAGTATAATCTCCGTGTTGTCCTCCTTGACGATGCCCGTGCGAAAGTTGAGCACCAGGTCCATGAGGAAGAAGGTGTCCGAGACGACGTTGAAGACGATCCACGGAGGAGTGTGCTCGTCCTTGAAGAAGGTGATGCCAACGGGGATGATGATCAAGTTTCCCACCATCAGCAACAACATAGTGAGATCCCAGTAGAACCTGGACAGGACAGAGGGGACGGCAGCGGAGGATGGAACAACCGTGGGACGGAAAGACAAGAAGAGAGAGAAGATGTTAAACTGCAACTCTGGAAAGTTTGGAGTCACCTTGCAGAAGATTTTTTTTGTTTTTGGCTGAAGAATTCTAGGATTTAATAACATTATATTATATTTACATTATAAATACATTATATTTAATAACAGTATATTTACCACTGGGTACATTCTCTGGACTACTAAATATGAACAAAAAAGTGTAGTATTTTTAATAAAATAATGTTGTTTGTGCGATCTATGCAAACACTAACAGCTTTAATAAAGCAATGCTTTTATATTGTTGTGCTTGTGAGAACTTTAAAGCTTATACATAATTCACAAACTGATAACAGGGCAGTTAACAGAGCAAAAGTACTGTAGATTAGCTATGCTTAGCCTAGCTAGCTGTAATATAAACCTAACTAGCTATCAGCATTCTACCCAATCGATCCATAACCACACAACTGCATATTAATGAAAAGCATACTAATATCAAACTCAACACAAAGCACTCCCACTTTTGAGATTGCAGTTATGCAGTTATTCCTCCATTATACCTTCATTCCTTTCCTGCACAAATCATCAGAGCTAATTATATTTGTAATTCTTAGAGATCACACAAGTCATTTCGAGCTTCCTTAGTAAAGCTTTCATCAACTTCTCAGGCTCGGTAAATATAATTATCTGTGCAATTGTCAACAGTGTAAGAGAGAGAAAAGGATGCAGTTAAACAGGCTTGCTAATGGATTAGCGTTAAGTACAACTCATTACAATGGAAATGACAAGATCACGCTCTCATAAGATTTCAAGAAAGTAATGGTTTGGCACGTTTTTTTCTGAAAACACAAGCGATTAATGTTCCCTCTGACTAGGTAAAGTGCAAAGTGAGTTGATGTTGTCTCTGATTTGTCCATTTGTCCATAATCAAGGTACACTATATTGGCAGATGTTTTGGGACACCCCTCCATATCATTGAATCCAGGTGTTGTTTTTCAGGGGTTGGGCTCGGGCTCTTAGTTCCAGTGAAAGGAACTCTTAATGCTTCAGTACACTAAGTTATTTTGGACAATTTCATGCTCGCAACTTTGTGGGAACAGTTTGGGGATGACCCCTTCCTGTTCCAACATGACTGCACACCAGTGCACAAAGCAAGGTCCATAAAGAGTTTGGTGTGGAGGAACTTGACTGTCCTGCACAGAGTCCTGACCTCAACCTGATAGAACACCTTTGGGATGATTTAGAGTGGAGACTGCAAACCAGGCCTTCTCCTTCAACATCAGTGTCTGACCTCACAAATGTGCTTCTAGAGGAATGGTCAAAAATTCCCATTAACACACTCCTAAACCTTGTGGAAAGCCTTCCCAGAAGAGTTGAAGCTGTTATGGCTGCAAAAGGCAGGACAACTCCATATTACATTCATGTGCATGTAAAGACAAACGTCCCAAAACTTATATGTAAGCAATATATGTGTATAATTGACTTGTGCCCAACACCATCCAGGATAAGTCTTTAGTCTTAATGAAGACTGAATGAATAAAAAATAGAAAAGACGAAAAGGTCACATGGAGTAGCCTCTTAAAGGATTCTTCAGTTGGTCTTTCTGTGAGGACCTTTAATGCTTTTACCTGGAAAATTCCATAAGATGGTTTATATTTCAGAAAAGGTTTCAGGTTTACACTTTGTTGGTGGGATATTGATATAATAAATAATTAATAACTCATTTATAAATATTCATACAATATTTGTTTATAATTTTGTTCATAATGTTTGTAATTTTCTAATTACAATAAATATGGATTAAATATACAATATCATTTTTTCCATGAGTTTATATAATAAAACTCAAGTAATTACAGCACTCTTCTGTTCTTTTAAGGCTGATTATTTAATTTTTATTGCTTTCACACCAGGAAATAGCCATTGTTATATGTCAAAAAGCTAATATATATATATATATATATATATATATATATATATATATATATATATATATATATATATTATATAAAAAAAAAAATTAAAATAAATAAATAAATAAATAAATAAAATAAAATTACAAAATGTTTTAAATTAATTTATATATATATATATATATATATATATATATATATATATATATATATATATATATATAAATTAATTTAAAAAATTTTGTAATTTTATTTTATTTTATTTTATTTTATTTTATTTTGGAGCACCTGGAATATTGGAACATTACCATTCGTAGATTTTTATTTTTTATTTTTTTATTTGTGTGGCATATTTTATGGAAACCTTTTCATCTGTAGCAGTTCCATACCTCTGACCTAATGTTTCCACCTGCCTTTGTTGCCTGTCTCGATCTTGTTTTGTTTTTTTGTTTTTTAATCTAAATGCGTAGTGTTTGGGAGCGATGCAAGCTACAGGAGACATTCATCAGTTTTATAAGGCTTTATTGTTCCTTCAAATTTTTAATCTAAAAATACAATGATGTATCTAAACATCTCGATTGCACTACTTTTCCGAATTACCCGAATTAATCATGAAAATCGTTCAGCACTAGCTCCAAAGAAAAGTGGGAGGTCAAAAAGTACCACTCTTGAAGAGGACAAACACATTAAACTGTCCAGCTTTGGTAATCTCTGTTAAATCTGTCCTCAACCGACACTAGAGCTTAAAAGTACATGCCAGGTGCCAGTCTCATTAGCTACCATGTCCAAAAAGCTTAGGAAATGCAGGGTTGATGGGCAGGATGTCGGAAAAAAAACAAAGCCTGCCTGAAGAACTGGCTGTAGTGAGTGAAGACTTGGAGAAACAGAAGTGGAAAGTGTTTAGGGGTCAAACTGGAGAAGCAAATTCATGTAATATACCAAAGGAAGTTGATATGTCTCTCTAGGGACTTTTAGACATTTTATTTAGTTTTCCAAAACTAAAATCGTTTTAGAATTACATTAAATATTGATTACATTTTCTGCACTTTTAAGGATGATTACTTAAATTTTATTTCTTCCACACCAGGAAATAGCTGTTGTTATATGTTTTTAAAAAAAAATACACAAGATCTCATGTAAAATTAAAGCTAGAATTTTAATTTTAAAAAATGGATTTTTTTTATTTACAAATTTGTCAATTTTCTGTTATTTTATTTATTTATTTATTTATTTATTTTATTTTTTTTATATTTTTGGGAACCACAGCACCTGGAATATTAAAGGATTTTTAGAAGATTTCTTGTTATTTATTATTTGATTATTTCTTGTTATTTATTATGTTATTTATTTACAATTTTTTTCACTATACAGTAAAGGTCATTATTAGGTTGGTCATCATCATCATAAGTGCCAGGAATCCTAAACAGGAATGGTTACCAATCCATACCTCCGCCATGCCACAGAGTGCCACTGGGGCCACTTTACATTCCAACAAGACAACACAAGGAACTCGGTGAGAAGTGATGCAGTCATGTCTGGAATGGAAATGGCTTCCCTATCATGCAACCTTAAAGTCATCAAGGTGTTCTGGAAGTAATCAGAGTGAAAGATTGGACACAGGTGTCTAGCCACACATCTGGAGTTTATAAACAGAGGTATACCTGGATCAGGGCCAATGCTTCCAGAAAATTCTAGTTATCAAATGTATCATAACTGTATTGTGTATCATAACTTCCTTGTGTTGACCTCAGGTATGGTGATGTCATATGGTGAAGTTAAATTATTTATTCATTTGTTGACTAGCTTGTGATGATGTAGTCAAGCTTTGGGATTGGCTTTCCAAATCTAATGTACGATCTTCTCTTGTTGACCCACATCATTGATTCAAATGGATCAAGCTCGTCATTAATTCCTTCAGAGCCATTTTGCAATAACCAAACTTGTAAATGGCTTCAGCATAAGGACCCCACTGGACTTCCTTGTTGCCCCAAGGACACTCTTTATATTTAACTTCAGTTTTTACAATCTCTAGCTCTTGTTGACTCAGTGAGGTTCACATCGCTGTTTATCCAATCAAATACCACATCATCTTTTCCACTGCTGACCCATGACACCAAGGCGATGTCAGGCACTCAATTTGCCCAGTGGGTCAAATTCAGCACCAGGTCTTTTCTTCTTGACCCAGAGACACAGTGCTGAGGTCAAATGGTCAAGTCTGTTGTAGTAGCCGATCAGATATATGTAGTGGTCTGGGAAAACCCTTGGGAAATTTTGGAAAACCGTTGGGAAATTCATTTTCTATTAAGAATAGTTCTTGAAGCATTCACAAAGGTTTATGGACACCTGATCATCACACCTACAGTGTATATGGTTCTTCTCCAAACTGGTGCCATAACATTAAAGGAACAAAGTTATATAGAATGACTTTGTGTGTCATAGCATTCCAAGTTCCCCTTTAGCCATATTCTAAAACACTTCCCAGGAGAGTGGAAGATATTACATCTGGTGTTCAACAAGCTCATATGAGTTATACGTATCAACCTCAACCATAAGTAAAGGTCTAGTATTTTAAAACACCAACAAACTTGGATTTTATTCCATTTTGAAAACTGCTATCGGATTCCAAACTGAATTTATTAGCCTTGTGCCCATTTAGCTACCGTATGAACACTCTTAAAATGAAAGGTTCTTAAATAGTTCTTTGTCAGGGTGTAGGGTTCTCTGAGGAACCATTAACATCAATAGAATAGTTTGGCTCCCCAAAAGGTTCCTTTTTTAAAAAAATAAATATGCCAAAAAGAACCAATTCATAGTAATGCCACAGAAGAACCATTTTTTGGTTCCCTAAGAAAACCTTTCAGTAAATGGTTCTTATATGAACCAGTTTTTTCTTAGCCCCACAGAGAACATGTTTATAGTCTAAAGAACCTTTTTTAGGTACCACAAAGAACCTTTGGTGCAACGGAAACATCCATAGATGTTAAAGCTTCTTCTGCAAACCTTTTAAGAACCTTTATCTTAGTTGAACGTTTAAGGCATTAGAGTTAAGTTCAAGTTAATATTATACTTATATTTTTATGTATTTGTATTTATCCCAAATGAGCAAGCCTGAGGCGAGTGTGATGAGGAAAAACTCCCTTAGATGGTAAGAGAAAGAAACCTTGAGAGGAACCAGACTCAAAAGAGAACCTCATCCTCATTTAAGGGAAACCGGAGAGTGTGATTATAAATTATTATAAACACCAGAGAGTGTGATTATGAATAATGTCCTTTCTACAGTCATATACAGTCACCTGGACGAGGTTAGAAAGAATTTTTCGGCAATTATTTATTTATTTATTTATTTATTTATTTATTTATTTTCTCAAGATGCTACTGGTAAAAAAACGCTCAAATGGTCAAATCCAAAATCCTATTCGGCGACAGAATTCAACAAGAGCGACGGGATTTCCCAGACTATCAAACCCAGCAGCTCATATTAGCCCAAACAAATAATCATCTAGCAAGACAAAAACAACATGCCACTTGGGAATGTGGGTAAATATTGTACGAATAATATCTAGACAGCAATTCTATAATTTGGGACAGATCCTAGAGGAGCTGGATTCCCAAAGCAGATTTCCTGGGAGGATGCAAAACCGAGCCAGTTTTCTGTAACCTTCCGCCTACGCATGCCCTCCTTCATCCCGATGGTTTGTGTACTTGTGTGTGTGTGTGTGTGTGTGTGCATGTTATAAATTGCCCTCTGGGGCCAGTCGGTAATTAAATCCAGATTGGCTGCATTGTGTAGTGGGGTGATATATTCTTACTGCTCTATAGATTAGAGAGAGAAGGTCAGCATTGTGAACAGGTGATTTACCCTGCTAAGTTTAGAACCGCCTGTAAAAAAGTCAGTCTTGGAAGCTGAAAACCAACTAATTCCAGACACACACACACACACACAGGTTTGTCTTACTGAGGACAACAAAGTAGAAATACTGACATAATTATCGATGGAACAAAATGAATACATCTAACCCTAACCTTAGTAACTAAAATACTAAAAGGGAACATTAAGTGTCTTTTAATAGATGGATGGATGGATGGATGGATAGATAGATAGATAGAGAAAATAAATAAATAAAAATAAATAAATAAAATAAATAAATTGTAATAAAAATAAATAATAAATAAACTCCTCATGGGGGCCAGCCATAAGATAGAAATCTTTGTGGGGACAAAGATTTGTAAACAGACCCTAAAACACATACACACACACACACACACACACACACACACAGGCATGTCTTACTGAGGACCTTCCACTGACAATTATTGATGGAGCAAAATTAATACATCTAACCCTAACCTTAACCTTAGTAACTAGCAGGAAAAACAAACAAATAAATAAATAAATTTCTTCTCATGGGGGCTAGACAAATGTCCCCAGAAGATCGGAATATTTGTGGGAACCAAAATTTAAAAAAAGACCTTAAAACACACACACACACAACTTTGTCTTACAGAGGACCTTTCAATGACATAATTATTGATGAAGAAAAAATTACTACTAAAATTACACCTACCTCAACACAAACCTTTTGACTCGTAGTTCTTTTAAAGAAAAGCTGCAGGTTAAATAAATAAATAAATAAATAAATAAATAAATAAATAAATAAAATAAAGACTCCTCATGGGGACCAGCCAAATGTCCCCACAAGGCCATAATCTTTGTGGGGACCTAAATGTAAAAAACAGGCTCTAAAACACACACACACACACACACACACACAGACACACACACTAATTTGACATTTGAATCCAAACATTCACTCCTCTATTTTCTGGAAGAACTTTCAGCTTTTTGTGGACAAATCAAGCTACACTGAATAAACACTAATTACAGGGTAAATTACATACACAGCTGCCTGAGATGCTTGGGCTACGTTATGGATGGATTAGCACAGGCGCACACAGACACATACAGACACACACAGACACACATTTTACACACATTTGAAGCACTGACAGTAATTGGAATTCTTCAAAGTAAGCAGGGTATCCACTGTTACGGCTGCCTGTCGGCTCGCGGTATATTTAGCTCCACGTTCCTGACACCATTCGCTCTTGTTGAGATTTAAAACCCTAGAGGACGGTAGACACTTCGGGAAGATTACGCCCCTGCTCGCCGCTAATGACATTTGTTCTTCCAATCTCGATGTTCCCCCCACATTGGCCGATGTCACAAACCCTGGGAACTGAGATTACACACACAAGCAGGCCTGGTGCTGGGGAAGGGCCTTGATAAGTCGTAATGGATGTGCCGTCAGTCCGAGCCATTCCCTTCATTTCTCTGCACATCACGCTTGGCTCTCGACTGTCGCAGATGTTTGGCAGACACGTCTGTCTGAGCTAAAGGATGAGTCTGCTTCTCTCCTTTCTAGCTGTAAGCCTGATAAAGAGGGAGAGATGGACTTTTGTAGCCCAGAAAACAAAAGTGGATGCTATGCTGCTAGAAATCATTCCCTTAATGTATTTCTGTTCATATCTTTTGCACTGAAGCTACAGTTAACCGCCTTTATTGACCTGTGTGACACAACCTGACTTCGCCATGGTATTAATCCTCAAAATAAAACATTAAAAAAATTAACTTATTGTCCTATAGCAATGCCATATTAACAAAAAAAGAGTTGACAATAAAAGCTTCTTGACTTTTGACTTAGCAATTGAATCAGTTTAGAATATATATATATATATATATATATATATATATATATATATATATATATATATATATATATATATATATATATATATATATATATATATACTCGAGCATGTTTTTAGGGAAAGGATTTGAATTTCATGTCAGCTATGTTAGCCTTGTAGCTAGATTTGGGCTAGGATAAAATGATATACATTACATAACGACTCGTAAAATAACGAACTACAGTGGAACAGTGGATATGAATACACTCCCTTACAAATTTATAGCTTAAGAATTTTGCATCGACATATGAAGCATTTTCGGCATCTGAACGAACCAAACACCGTACATCCAGGCACAACATAGCCGTTCAAAACTTGTTTGCATCAGTGGAAAGCCAAGCGAAGCCAACCGAAGCGAGTTTTTGAATTTTACGATCATTTTTCAGTCAAGCGAAAGCTGTTTCGAAAGAGTCAACCCACGATACCAACACTGTCTCGGCATGCGTTCAAAACCTACATGAGTTTTTTGTTGACAGATTGGTTGCATGGGTGGTCTGTTCTATTTTTAGCCCAAGCTTGGTGGCACGACTTCCTGTGAGGAGCCTTGACATGGAATGCTTGGCTTGGGTCAGTTCTTTGTAAGCAGCCATACAGTTTACATACGCTTCGAATTGGTCATATTGGTAATAAGTTTTGGGCGGCTGGAACAGATTATCTGCATTTACATTATTTCTTATTGGAAAATTCATTTCGTAATACAAATTTTCCCCTTAAGAATTCGCCTCCAAAACCAATTAAATTCGTATGCCGAGGTTCCATTGTACATGTACTCATTTAACCCCTCAAAATAAAACTGTAGTCTAAAACGCTGAGTGCAAAATTAACTACAAAATTAAGCTGACAGAAGTCAGCTCCTTTTTTTTTTCTGTACCGAATGCTTAGCAGTAAAGTCTGACACGGTGGAGAAAGATGTTAATCATGTGCAGTATCTTCAGTTTTTAAATGCTTCAAAAGAAACAGCGTGATAATCATCTACAAATTCGGTGAGCCAAACCCTGTGGAGACATCACGCGGCCTTTTACAGCTCAACATCCAACCTAGAGAAATCTGCACTAATAAGCCATTAGCTAGCTGTGTGAGCTAGCCAAGATGTCTAGCTTGTTGTCACTGTACTGTTTAGTGGTGTGTAGTGTTAAGAAACAAGTACAGTGCTAAGAATAATGTCTAAGGAGCAACTTTGGTAGATTTCTAGAGCAACCTAGCTAGCTAATGAAGCTACTAGCATTGCGACAGCTAAAGTTAATGTTATTTATATATTTAGATGATAATTAAGGTTGTGTGTTTACGTCAAGAGTTTAGAAGTGTTGCCTAGTTGTAGGTTTGAAGTGCATCCTGCCTGTTGAATAAAGGTATCTCCTGATAGTACAGGTATTTGTAATTATATTATCTTTATACATATTGTTTGTTTTGGTTTGAAGTTGCGTGTAATGCTAATCTATAGCTCCACACACGTACACGACAATGTAATGATAAGAAACGCACAGTGCTCTCTGCAGCGTTGTGCGTCACCAGGGACTTTATGATCACGTGTGTTTCTTTATCTCTGTGTGTGTGTGTGTGTCTATCAGGTCTGTCCTCTCTTCATCTAATATTGCTTCTTAATGGAGGTCACCCAAAGTATGCAGTGATCCGTTCGCTGTTTTATTATGCATTGGAAGTCTGACATGGAAGAACATTGTTCTATAAATACAGCAGTGTATATATGTATGTGTGTGTGTGTGTGTGTGTGTGTGCAAACCATACCAAAGGCACACGACCTCATGCTGGATATTACACGCACTTTGCTTTCCTTTTTTTTTTCTATAAAAGCCAATGTCGTCTGACTCAAAGGAAGCATGGAGGTGTCTCTATTCAGAGGACAAGCAGCAGAGCTGAAATGATGAAGGGAAAGATTAAAAGCAGAGAGAAAGAATAGAGACAGAGAAAGAATGGGAAATTAAACACATGGGATCTTACTATGGTGGATTCATTTACTTTACAACAGCATACAAATGTCTTTGTGTCCATTACATGGATATAATAATAAGAAGAAGAAGAAGAAGAAGAAGAAGAAGAAGGAGAAGAAGAGCACCTTTAATACATTTAAATGTTCTTTAAAATATAAAGTAAAAAAGAAAGAAAGAAAAGTAAAAAAAAAGTATAATAATAATAATAATAATAATAATAGTATTAGAATAACTCAAAGTGCTTTACAGTATTAAGTAAAATATAATAATAATTGTGTTATGTTTTAATATTTTTCTAACAATCTAAACTACACATGAAAGCTTACTTGTGCTTTTATATTTTATTTTTAATTTGTTTTGTCATTTGCTACACTTTTAATAATGTGAAAGTGTTTAATGATGTGAAAAAATTGTTATTAGTTGTATGTTGTATGTTATCAGTGATAGATGGAGGTTGCCATATGTTTAATATTAACGCATATATGATGTTTAAAGACAAAACAAAACAATTCTTCAGGTTATGCAGTCATGCCATGATGTAGAATGTAAAATTAGCTCATACTGATCATTTGAGAATTGTGTAACAGAGGTTTCAGAGGTAGCGGTTCGAAAGCACCTTGTTAGCCTGTCGTTTCCTCGGGATTACCTCAGCTCAGCCTGGTTCATTATACTGCAGTGCTTTCACACTCATGTGAGACACAAAATGTGTGAAGGTGTCATAGCTGAAGCCAAAGATGATGCAACAAGATGGTGGAGAAAGTCAAGAACGGTCTTAGCGTTAAGTTAAACCACGGAGTCTGATGATAACAAAGCAACTTGCACAAGGAACAGAAAAAGTGAGGTTAAAATTTATGGAGCTAATAAGGAAAAGAGCTAAAATTAAGTATATTGATTGATTTCTAACCGAATATTCACAGAAAAACTAGCAAAAACAAAAACTAGCGAAATTTAGCAACCGCTCACTGAAAATTATTTTCGAATGCTGAAAACAGATATTTTAGAAGGATTTTTTGCTGTCAGGTTGCATTTTGCTCCTAACTGAGTAACAGGGTTGAAATGAACACACTTGAAGTTATTTATGTTTAGTTTTTTAAAGCCTAGAATTAGCAAAACAGAAATGTAGTCGACTAGCATCCATGCTTATGGAATGAAAAGACACTTATATATACACTATATTGCCAAAAGTTTTGGGACACCCCTCCAAATCATTGAATTCAGGTGTTGTTTTTCAGGGGTTGGGCTCGGCCTCTCAGTTCCAGTGAAAGGAACTCTTAATGCTTCAACATACCAAGACATTTTGGACAATTTCATGCTCCTAACTTTATG
The DNA here is from genome assembly GCF_019097595.1 of Hemibagrus wyckioides. Taxonomy (NCBI): domain Eukaryota; kingdom Metazoa; phylum Chordata; class Actinopteri; order Siluriformes; family Bagridae; genus Hemibagrus; species Hemibagrus wyckioides. The sequence goes on from NC_080713.1 coordinate 5,367,242, forward strand.
GGAACAGTTTGGGGATGACCCCTTCCTGTTCCAACATGACTGCACACCAGTGCACAAAGCAAGGTCCATAAAGACATGGATGAGAGAGTTTGGTGTGGAGGAACTTGCACAGAGTCCTGACCTGAACCTGATAGAACAACTTTGGGATGAATTAGAGGGGAGACTGTGAGCCAGGGGCCAAGCCCAACCTCTAAAAAAAAAAAACACAACAACACCCAAATTTAGTGATTTGGAGGGGTGTCCCAAAACTTTTGGCAATATAATGTACATTAAATCTCATTCAGTTTGGGTTCTTTCGATTTTACCTCATCAGTTAGGACCACAGTATCACTGAAAATAACCAAATAAAAGCTGATGTTAAATGGATTCGCACATTAATACAAAAATAACAAAGGCTTTGAAGTATTTTTATCGATTATATTTCAAGGTAAAGTGTTATAGTGGACATCATATGTGATTCTCTTTGTTAGGGATGAATTCCTTGATGTAAAGCCTTTTAGTGTCTTTTCTCTAGCTTAATCTCAGTGTAGCTTAATTTCAACCCGAGAAGTAGATAGAAAATGATTTTAATTAAAGAAGGTGCTTGGGTTATATTATTTAGTCGGGATCCTTAATCACTTGGAGGTAAAAGAAAACGTTCGCTGCCTTGAATGTCAATAAGAAAAACACTGCCTTGACTTTTATTAGTGAAGAATAGAGATGGAGAAAAAGAATTTGATAAGAGTAATGAAATAAAAACTCAGCTTGGCAGTGGAGTCTGACTTTTAGACCCTAGTGCAGGTAGAAAGTACAGGATTTACAAAGCGGAAAAAGAACACACGCGCACACACACACACACGCACACACACACACACGCACACACACACACACACACACACAAGCTGCATCTGGTCATGTTCCGTCTCTGGACAGACTCTTTGACATTTCAGCGCTCCAGCACAGAGACACACAGATAGTAGCGCAGAGACGCAGCCGTGTTTCTCTGAGAGCCTTCAGAGGACATCTGTGACATGTTTTCACCTTCTGAGAGCTTCTAGCTACATGATAAGTCTCTCTCAAATACACACACACACCACATACAAACGTATATATATATATATATATATATATATATATATATACCACCCTGGCAACCCATCAGCACTGAAACACATTCCAGCATCATGGATACTAGTGAGGTGAGGTGGAGGTACAGATGGAGGAGTGGATGTAGGAGAGAGAGAGAGAGAGAGAGAGAGAGAGAGAGATGAAATGGCCCCTAGAAAGGTCGTCTGTCATTAAGAGGTGTACAGACAGGAAGGCGCTCCCCGTCACTCTACCCTACCCTGACTGAATGAGGGCAGAGTGTGTGTGTGTGTGTGTGTGTTTACTCTCTCTGTGAATATGAATGTCTTAGTGACTGATGTGATCATTTATGAATATAAATTATGAACACAACACCCCCCCACACACACACCCTCCTTTATAATATTGAATAATGCATTTTCTTGCTCTTGTCAGTTGTTTGCTTGCTGGGCTGTTGTCTGTTTGTGGAATCCTCTTCAGAAGTGCTGATGTGCCATCTGCCTCTAAATAATGCCTCATGTCACATTAGAGACTAGCCGAGACAGAAGGGAGGAAGGAAAGGAGGAAGTCGGGGAGGCGAAGAGATGGAGCCGATGCCGTGTTGGATTAGACAGTAACAGTGTAATGTGCCTGTATGAATTAGGCCTCTCAGGTGTGGCTTTTCTAAAAAGTGTGTGTGTGTGTGTGTGTGTTTGTGCTGCAGCTTGATCACGCTCAAACATCATACTAGTCAAATGTGTATATATACTGTACACAACACCAAAGGTCTTCAATTTGCAGTGGTAGCTCACGTGGTTAAAGCTCTGGGTTGTTGAACAGATGATTGAGGTTCACGCCCCAGCACTGCCAAGCTGGGCCACTGAGCAAGGCCCTTAACCTTCTCTGCTCCAAGGGGCAATGCATCATGGCTGACCCTGCGCTCTGAACCCAACCCTCCAAGGATGGGATATGTGAAGAAAGAACTTCACTGTGCAGTAATGTATATGTGACAATAGAACAAACCTTTATTTTTGTCACACATACATTACAGCAAAATTATGTCTTCACACATCAAGTTCACCTCACACCTCCAGAGTCCTGGGTTCGAGTCTCGCTCCTGCTCACTGTGTGTGTGGAGTTTGCATGTTCTCCCTGTGCTTGGTGGGTTTCCTCCAGGTGCTCCGTTTTCCTCCTACAGTCCAAAGACATGCCACTAGGCTGATTGGAGTCTCTAAATTGCCTGTAGTGTGTGCTTGTGTAAGTGTGTGTGTGCCCTGCAATGGGTTGGCACTCCGTCCAGGGTGTATCCTGCCTTGATGCCTGATGACGCCTGAGATAGGCACAGGCTCCCCGTGACCTGAGGATGTATCAGATAAGCGGTACAGACAATGAAATGAAATGAAAAAAAATATTCAGGGTCAGAGCGTAGGATCAATTATGATTCAGTGGCTCTGGAACAGAGAGGGTTAAGGGTCTTGCTCAAGGGCCCGACGGTTGCAGCTTGGCAGTGCTGGAACATAAACCCCAATCTTTTTATCAGCAACTTGAGCTTCCACCACAGATATAGAATACACTACACTACAAAAAGTTTATGGACACTTGACCATGACACACATGTGTGTTCTGTACAGAATGTCTTTATATGCTGTAGCAGTACAATTTCCCTTCACTGAAATTAATATGCACAAACCTGCTCCAGCTTGACAATGCACCTGTGCATAAAGCCCCTGAGCTCCATGAAGACATGGTACGTGTAGAGCAGAAGAGCTTGAGTGTCCTGCACAGAGCCCTGAACCCCACTGAACACCTTAAGGATGAAATTTGAAACACAGACTGAACCTCAGACCTCCTGACCTGATATCAGAGCCTGATCTCACTAATGCTCTTGTAGCTGAATGAACACAAATCCTCCACAGCCTCGCTCCAACACCTAGTACAAAGCCTTCCTAGAAGAGTGGAGTCATTTCATGTAACCCCTTTTGCTATTTGCTCGCCTCTGTATTGTGAGTAGATTTTAACATCAATCAAAAAAGCATGTGAGAAGAACGGAGAATGTAGAGCATGTAGAAATGTGTATGTTTGTGTATCATCTCCTGTCTCGGTGCATGACCATTATCTTTCCCCCGAGCAGGTGATGTAATCAGCAAATGGAGGGAGCGCTGTGAGAAAGAAAGAAAAAAAAAAAGCGCCTCTATCCCTCTCAGCCGAGCTGATCCACCGGGTCATCGAGAGAGGGGACAGGATATGAGAGACAAGAGAAACAAAGCGAGATATGGGATAATGTGTTATAGGAGGAAGAGACGAACAGAGGGAGAGAGATAGAGAGAGGTACCGGGTCAGTGACAGAGTGGGGTGGGAAAGTGGTACCACAAGACAGATGGAATGAGATAGAAGAAGAAGAAAAAAATGCAACCTGTGATCCACATGTGAAATTAGAAAGTGGAGCAGGAAGGAGAAGGTGAGAAAAGGAGTGGAAGAGAGAGAGAGAGAGAGAGAGACCAGGTAGGAGAAGGTGAGAAAACAGAGTGGAAGAAAGAGAGAGAGAGAGAGAGAGAGAGAGCAGGTGGGAGAAGGTGAGAAAACAGAGTGGAAGAAAGAGAGAGAGAGAGAGAGAGAGAGAGAAGGATAAAATTAATTTTAAATCTAGGTAAAGTGTGTGCAAACATTAAAACACTTGATAAGCACACCTTATTTCTTTTCTTTTTTTCTTAATTATTAATAATTCTTAATTCTTAGGAAATATTGGTAATAGTCCACAAATAAATCCAACACATAACTACATCGTCTAAATTTCCGATTTTCCGGAAGATCATAAAAATAAGACCAATTCTCTTATAGTTTCTTTTATCTGTAGTAATATTGTGATTCTAACTGATGGGGAGGTTACAATGGAATTATTATTATTATTATTATTATTATTATTATTATTATTATTATTATTATTATTGTTCATCCATTTTCGAGAACCTCTTAGCCCACACAATGTTGCAGAGAACCTAGAGGCTATCCTAGAGGATCACACTGTGGACAATTTAGAGATCTGCATGTCTACGGACTGGGGGAGGAAACCGGAGTATCTGGAGGAAACCCTCGAAGAAGGGCCAAAACTTCACACACACACAACACACACACACACACACAGGGCAGAAACAGGAATCGCCCCCCCCCCCCGTCCCCCCCCGTCCCCCACCCAAACCCTGAAGGTGCAAGGTTCAGGTTTGAGGTAAATCATTACATCAGTGCCCTTAATTTCTTCATGGAATCATGGGGATGTTGTAGCTTAGTGGTGAAGGTGTTGGACTCCTGATGGGAAGGGTATGAGTTTAAATCCATCAGGTCAACCAAGCTGCCAGTGTTGGGCCCCTGAGCAAGGCCCTTAACCCTCAATTGCTATGTTGTATGAAATGTAAGCTGCTCTAGGTAAGGCCAAATGCCAGAAATGTAAATGGATTCAAATTTACCACACATTATGTATTTGATAATAATAATAATAATCTAAAAATTATAAAACCTTAACCTTGTTACTATCTATCTTTATAGATACAATGTTAAAAAAAATAAAAAAATAAATAAATAAATACATTATTATTATTATTATTATTATTATTATTATTATTATTATTATAAATGGCACCTCCATCATAAAAACACCCAATTCATATCTAAGAAATTTTTCATAATTGAATTTCCATTTATTTAATTTAGATTTAATGAACGTGAAATGTTTTTTGCTCTGAAGCACAAAACAAAACATAGCGTGTGAGCTTGTTAAAATGTGAAGCTTGGGATTTGTGCTGTGTATTTGTTTTGTCAGTCATTTCCGTTCCTCCGTTGCGATCTGAGCGCGCACGGTGCGCACGGTGCACTCGGCTGCCATGACGAACAGCCTCTCTGTTTTCAGCCGAGGAAAATGAAATGCATGGCAGGATTTACCTGAATGACAAATAAGGCAATGGGAGAAGGCATCCTTCTGTTTCTGCAGACTACACACACACACACACACACACACACACGTACGGGGACTCCCCCGGAGAAAGGTGTGTGCTGGAATACGTGCATGTCTGAGCGAGTATGCCGCCGCACGAGCGAGGGAAAGGGAGGATGTGTGTCATTGTGAGTACGCTGTAGTGTAAATGTGTGAGATCTGAGATTTCCAAGGAGACCGACCCAGACACACATGAAGGCACAAAGATGCTATGGCATGTTGGTTCGTGAAGAAGACAGCTCTACTTCGCTGCTCCGGAGAAGCTGCTATCAATGAGTCATTTAGCCGAATCAATTAGGAATTGAGAGAAAACGGCTGTTGATGCAGATGATGTCAAAACTGCACAGATTTCATGATGACAAATCCACGTTACGTGACTATTAGCCAGGATTTTTGTCGTAGACTCTCCATACAGCCTGAGGTGGAGATACCATGACATGACTATTATAAGCACATTAATAATGCTTCTATTAAAATGATCAGGCTTGCCTTACCCAAAAACAAACACAGCAGGATTCCTGGTGATGCACAGTATGAAAATAGCTATGATTCTTTCCATTATGCCTCTAGTATTCATTGCAGAACAGACGATGCTACAAAAATATTTTTTTCTTTTCTCAGTACTTCAATATTTAATAGTCTTGAGATATCTTTTTCTTTTAAATCTACAAAGCAAAAACACATAGCTGAACTCAAGAATGCTAACAAGCGTAATTCCTCTTGGTATTAGCCTGGACGCCTCAGATACTTTCATAAAAGTATTTTAAACTGGAAGGAAACTCTTGAAGAGAAATTATTTCAGACATTTGACCTTGCTGTTTGTTAAATAATTCCATATAAATCCTAAACATTTAACAAATCGTTCTTAAAAATTTCATGCTAACAAGAATCCTGTAGCATTAAAAAAAATATCCTCAAAAAATATTATTTTTATATGTAAATATTTCCATTTCCCAAAAAATGAATCTTTTCCAAATCGGATCAAATTAGATTTGTAAATTTTTTTCTCTACATCGAATCCACTAATTCTTGCTAGTATCAACCTGACACCGATCCTGAGTATGTGACTGTTGGTATCTCTTCTTTCTTCCAGTTGCTCAGGCTCCATCTTAAGCATCGATAGACAGCTCCTATTTATTTTTTTAGCAGAAAGTGGGATATTTATATCTCTGACTCTAACCATCAGAGATCTCTCCTGGTAAATGACTGTATAGTGTGTGAGATCTGTTATGTGGATATGTTACACACTCCATCCAAGGAACTGATGGCAGCGTCCGATTGATACAGCAAAAACAAAAAAAAATCGTACTTAAATGATGTCTACTGCTGTGGTTCCTCTCAGTCTCCACACCTTCCTGATTCAATCCCATCTGCTTGGTGCTTCTCTCACCTTCTGCGGTGGATGTGGTTGGTCCCATAGGAACACCTTAAAGATTTGCACTTCTCACACAACAACACCCTTGCTTCAGTAGATAATTACGTCTGATTACTGCGGATTTGTGCTGCTGCTAATCATAAACACTGTCTTGTACTCATCCCAGGACTATATATATATATATATATATATATATATATATATATATATATATATATATATATATATATATACATATAATTTCCACCCCTACATATGTATACCATAAAAATCTGTAATAACTGATAGGTTTCCTTTTGAGTCTTGTTCTTCCTCATGATGTTTTGGAAAGTTTTTTCCTCACCTCAGGCATCCAGATTTCTGTAGATCTACTTTGTGACAATTGTTATTTTCGAAGGCACCATGCAAAGAACCGAACATAAAATACAAGTAAAAAATAATATGTAAAGTTGTTGTTCTTTCGGCTGCCCCCTGTTCGGGGTCACCACAGCAGATCATTTGGTCCACATGTTTCGATTTGGCACAGGTTTTACACCGGATGCCCTTCCTGACACAACCCTCCCATTTAATCCAGGCTTGGGACCGCCACTGAGAGTTAACTCTTCAGTGCCTGAGTTAGCGCCCTGCCCGGGAATCGAACCCGGGCCACGGCAACGAGAGCGCGGGATCCTGCCGCTGGACCACCAAAATGATAATATGTAAAGTCTAAATGTTAACAGTTAGAGTGTTAGAAACATGCACCAACCCATTAGTAGGTCCTTCATCTGTCCTAATATACTAGTAATACCGTTTAACTGTGGTTCAGCATATTCAACGTGAATAAAAATGCACTTCTGACCAAAAGTTTTGGGACACCTCTCTAATCATTGAATTCAGGTGTTGTTTTTTTTGGGCTTGGCCCCTTAGTTCCAGTGAAAGGAACTCTTAATGCTTCAGCTTCATACCAAGACATTTTGGACAATGGAGGGGTGTCCCAAAACTTTTGGCAAGAACTTTTTTTAGTGTACTTTCCAGTAACTAGTTCACGAAACAACTCCAGTTAGTGTCTGAGAGTGAACCTAAACATCTTATATGCATCTTATATGAACGTTTACTTATTTATTTCCCTTATACAATTGCGTAAGTAATTGTACAGTGAGCACCCTATAAGTGAGTCATCTATAAGGATCCTGTGTATTACATACATACATCTTTTTACATTCATATTTTTTCCTTATAGACATTCTAGACATCTGGTGTGAATCTGGTACACATTTGCCCCGTTTTCCTTATTTCATCTTGTCAAATGAACTTCAGGATTAGTGACTGTTCATGTCAGAAACCTGACAATGTGGTGACATACTGTACGCTGCCTTCGAAGCTCATCTCAAACTGCTTTTTGTAACCTCGTAGATATTGAACGGCCACCTTATAAGACAACCAAGTTATGAGAATGCGAACGTATCACGCCATCAAGCACCAGTGGTGAGGTGTGAATGACTGATTAGTCCTGGGAATAGAGTGTAATATGACTCGAAAATGTGTCTTATGGATACGTCCGCATACGCCTGTATAGGTGTATGTATTCCTATCGATATGTGTGAGTGCATGTAAATGGGAACGCGTATGAGTTTATTACTCAAGACCCACCACCACACCCCCATACACGCAGCGGCGAAGAACTATCTCACCGTCTCCGTCAGAAGTGTCATGTCTAAATGACCTGGAGTGAGATCTGCAGCGGATTCCCAGCACGCTGCTCCAGGCCTGGCGAAATGTCACTCTGACAACCTGACATCAGCCTGAAACCCAGGGACCCTGACGAACGCAGCCCAAATGGGGAAAAGGTGGATTTCTCTTCCCATCTGTTTCCCTCTCTATATTTAATTTATAGTCCCATTATAAATGAAACAGACATATCTAATATTTACCAGCAGTCCACAAGGGAACGCTCACACATGTCTAGAAGGTAAAGCACAAGCAGGCACACAGTGGGGGGGGGGAAATCAGCACAAATGCCAAACACACACACACACACCCCAGAAACAGACACTCACTATCCTGAAAAGTGTTAAAAAGAAAAAAAAGCAAGTTGGGAATGGAGAAAGGACACAACTGTGTCCTCCTGGACAGATTATAAATTGATATCGCAGAGGACAGTGAAAAGGGGGAAGGGCAGACAACAGAACCAGAAATACACTATGGATAAAAACATCCTGAGTCATTTCATGCACTCAGAGTAAAGCAGACTTTTCCCATTATATTCCATCGCTTTTCCTCATAGTGTGTCCTAATGCTTGGATATTATTATTATTATTATTATTATTATTATTATTATTATATTATATTGTTGTTTATTTTTATTCTAGTTGTATTTTTATATCGGATAATGATAGTCTATTTGATATTATATTTGGTAATATATTCTTATATTCTTTCTATACTTGACATTCATTTATTTTATTTTAGATTCTTCTTTTCTTCTAGTGTATTTTTGATATTTTATATTTCGGTTTTCCATTTTTATTTAAACTGTATTTCATATATTTTATATTCCAGTTTTCCATTTTTATTTAAATTGTATTTCATATATTTCTTTTTATATTCTAGTTTTCCATTTTTATGTAAATTATTTCTTATATTTGTATGTTCTACTTTTACATTTTTATTTAAATTGTATTTCTTATATTTTATATTCTAGTTTTACATTTTTATTTAAATTGTATTTCTTATATTTTATATTCTAGTTTGACATTTTTAAAAATGATTTCTTATGCTTTATATTCTAGTTTTATATTTTTATTTCCATCATAGAACAGTCATAAAAAAATATTTCACTACATGTCGTACTGTGTATGATTGTGTATGTGACAAATAAAATTTTAATTATTATTATTATTATTGTTGTTGTTATTATTATTATTATTATTATTATTATTATTATTATTATTCATGAGCCTCAGCAATCTAACGGGATACGAACTAAAGGAAAGAGAAGAAAGAGAGATTTAGAGAAGTTTAGAGAAGAAAGGAAGAGAAGAAAGGAAGTATTCAGAAAAATCCTCAATACGGAAAAACCTTTGAATCCTATGAGAGCTTGTATCGTGCTTTTGGGTGAATTTACATATAAGTCTCACAGATGTGAACCTCACTCTCTGTTTCAAATCGTAAAACTGGTGATGAGTTTTATTATTAAGATTAGGCTTTAATCGTTTCAGTTACACGAAGGGATGAATGCAAATTTTGTGAAAGAACGCAATCCAAAAGACATCATTAAACTCAGACTAGCCTTTCAATTAGGGAAAATTAATGGGTGAGAAAAAAGATGGAGTGTGTGTATGTGTGTGTGATAGACATTTGAGGTCAATTAGTGAACACAGAAAATGACTTTTTTTTCCTGAAAATATTACACTAAAATGAAAATACTGATAATGTGTTGAGCTCTTAATCAATTAAAAGTGGAAGTAGTTCCAGCTGAAATGTTCTCACATGAAAGCAAAAAACTTAAATATAACATACACCGATCAGGCATAACATTATGAGCAGTGACAGGTGAAGTGAATAAGACTGATGATCTCCTCATCATGGCAACTGTTAATGGGTGGGATCACACGGTCCAGCCTTCTCTCCCCACGTGCATCAGTGAGCCTTGGCTGCCCATGACCATGTCATCGGCTAACCACTGTTCCTTCCTTGGACCACTTTTGATAGATACTGACCACTGCAGACCCCCCACCCCACAAGAGCTGCAGTTTTGGAGATCCAGTGGTCTAGCCATCACAATTTGGCCCTTCGTCAAACTCGCTCAAATCCTTACACTTGTCCATTTTTCCTGCTTCACATCAACTTTGAGGACAAAATGTTCCCTTGGTGCCTAATATATCCCACCCACTAACAGGTGCTATGATGAGGAGATCATCAGTGTTATTCACTTCACCTCTCAGTGCTCATAATGTTATGCCTGATCGGTGCAATTTGAAGGTCTAAATAAAAAGAAGTAAGGAATATAAAGAATATTTGTCTTGGAAATGAGTATTAATTAAGTATTTGCTTTCAAGAATGAACAAGAAGTATAGCACAGTAACAAAGTACAAATACTCAAGTATTTTCTTCCCCTGTTATGAATGAGGTAAAGGCATGAATTAAGATTAAGACAAATGAAATAATCACACGCTGGATGTCTAATATGCCTGGGACGACTGACCACAATTTTATTTCAATTGAATTTTCCCTCTCGAACTATTACCAACACCACACCGTGTGACACCACACACCCTCCATCCGGCTCAGGAGAGATCCCAACTGCAGCATCTGTGTGGAAAACACACTTCAATTTGCATGTCTCTCTCTCTCTCTCTCCTTTCCACATAAGTGTGCCTAGGTCATCTATGCTGCATTATTTCTATCCCTCTACTACCCTATCCCTCCACCATGTACTCTCTTCCTCTTCATCCCTCCATCACCTCCTCCCTATCTCTGTTCCATTAAATAAATTGAGTTGTAATAATCTTCTCTGATGTGCGTCCCTGATATTGGTGGATGGACACAGCAGTCTTTTTTTTTTTTTTTATTACCCCACTTTCAGCCCATCCTGGATGCTCCATAATCCCGTGCACTCCCTTCAGAAGATTACAATATAAAAAAAAAATAAATAAATAAATAAAAAAAGGAGCAGTGAGAAAGAGAGAATGAATTGCGCTGTGGTGGAAGTGCTCTGGGGCTCCAGAGTGTTTTTTTTTTATTTTTGTTTTAATAATTTATTTTAAAGAATATGCCTTGTAGTAAATGTACAGTAATATTTCCATATAACCATAACACTTTTTAAGGTTTTCTGAAGCTATGATGATGCTAGGTGATGATACTATAAAAAAAAAAAGTTCCTCGTATTAATTCTAATATTAATTATAAAGAATTTTCGGAGCCTTCTCTGAAAACACATAGACTCTGTTATATGTTTCAGCAGGGAACCTTTAAGCATTTCCCTATAAATCCTTCATAGCTTTTCCAAATAATAAAGCCAGCCTTTCCCTCAAGAGCACAAAAATCATTGAATTATGAGGTATACATATGCATCAGTAAATATTACAGTATGTTATTAGTTTCTATTACAGATAAAAAAGCTTTCTCGGGTTCTTCTCATATTTAATAGTCCTTGCTTTTATACAACCTTTGATTAAATCCTTTTCTTAAAAGGAAACAGCCTGGGATTGGATTCTACGTAGAACCATTTAAGAGATAGTGTGAATCCTCCTCAATAAGATGTTATAGCAGTTCCTAGTCATGACGTCTCACAGATGGGATGTACTTAAACTCAAGAGAACAAATACGACCCAAACAGGCTTGCGTACTTTATATACAGTATACTGAGATTTCTTTCAAATACTCAAAGGTTCCTCAAGCGCACTTTTAGGTGAATGATGGTTCTAGCATTCTCTGTGGGTTCGGATTAGAAAGGAAACACTGTTGAAGAGTTCTGATGATGCAGGATGATGTATTTGCAGCTATGATTATAGGTTATGGGATTTTAGGATGAGGTGATGAGGGTCAGAGAGTAATTTAACTGAAAAAAAAAACTATTATAATATATTAGAATAATTTGTTATAATAAACATTATTATAAATCCTTAATAACAATTAAGGATATATAATAACTATTTTCTGTTTCAGAATTTTCTACAGATTTCCAAATTGACATCCATAGACCTACTCAATAAAAACAAACCTGATAACTGAATTTATTTTGCAAATTTTATTTTTATTTTCTAACCGATGTATACTACATATCATAAAAATATAATTAAAAAAATAAACATATTTACATCACAGACCCCTGATTATGCTGTATGGAAAGCCGGTGGTCCCTTGAGCTGACTTTAGAAAATCATTGATCTAAACATTTTGTATTTTTGCAACTTTGAACCCTATTTAATGAATTATAATCATTTATTTAATTTAATTTAATTTAATTTAATTTAATTTAATTTAATTTAATTTAATTTAATTTAATTTTTTAATTATATATTTTTTTTAACAAAAATTCGATTTTTTTAATGCAGTGTTGTTGTTTTCTTCTTTCTTGATTTTTTCTCCTTTTTCTGCCTTATGAAACCAAGTTTCTGCTTTTTTTATGGCTCTAAACAAAAAATCATCCAAAAAAGGGTTTAATCCAGCATAATAGATGCAACCCTATTTCCCAAGAATGTACAGTTTCTATGGAGATAACAAGGTGCTTGTTTTATGCAATTATTTGTATGAATGTTAAACCACATTAGCCATCAATAGTATACAAAAGACAGAATTTCTGCTTTTCTTTGTTTTCTCGTCTCAATTTTCCAACACTTCAGCCATCGGCATGAGGCATGAGGGCAGGTTCGGCAGACCCAAACAAATCAATAGAGTAATGCAGCCAACAATCAACCGTAATCAAAACCCAGTGAGAGGATCAGAAGCTGCCATTTGATCTACAGTCAAGTGTGTGTGTGTGTGTGTGTGTGTGTGAGTGTGTGTGTGTGTGTGTGTGTGTGTATAGAAGGTACCTCAGCATCAAAACACTACCAGATCCGAGAGCTGTCACATGGAGACGTAAGCCACTCGTTAAAGACAAACATGAAGACAATCACATAAAGGGATTCTTTATGTGACTACATGTCCTACACAACTGTGTTTCTCCTCTCTAACACAATGTGATTGTGTACATGAAGGACGTGATGATGATCTGTTGATTATAATTACAGGTGTTAGATTGAGAAAGCAGGAACCTCTGCAGTGCACCAGGCGAGAGGAACTCGTACAGAAGCCCGGTATGAAGTAATCAGATCAGAATGTAGACTGGGAATTTATTTATTTCAGGATTTAAAGATGGCAGTTTTATATAAATCCTGGGTGAGAACAGCAATGCTATATGCTGATATCCCCTCTTTCACGTTCTGAGTGATTACCACAGTGAGTTTATAGGAAATTACTAATTCTGTAAGAGTGAAGTGAAGAAGATCCTATGTTTTGTTAATAATATTTTGTATTTATGAAAGGACTTTTATTTTTACTGGGAAGATTCTAAGGGACTTTTATTTTTGCTGAAAATCGAGCAGTACTAAGTTGAGCAGCAGTGACTTCTTGGGGGGTTTGTGTAGTTAAGGAGAAATAAAGAAAGAAAAAAGCTATGGTCTCCGTATTTTGTTATTGCTAATAAGCCCTCTTAACACCCACAACACCGCAACTATTACAATTCTGTCAATAGTGAAACGGTTATGCTGGGTTCAGACTAGCTAGCGTCGACAGCAAGAGACAAACTGACAAAATGTCAAGCACTACAAGAGCTAAGATTTTCTCAGTTTTATGCAAATTAGCTAGGATGAAATCCTAATGATTAGCTCGAATGATATTTTGGGTCAGTTTGGGTCACATCTTCTTGTGAGACTAAATTTTCTTAGCCCATTGGAACTAAACAAATAACTTGTCGCTCACGAGTGTGAATGTTTAGCTACACTGAAGCTTAATGAATGCCTGATGTCAGTCTTTCTGCTTAATACAAATAAAAGCTAATCAACCCTCTAGGTTTTAATTATATAAAGTTAGCATTGAGTAATCTTGTATGTTTGAATTTCAGCCGAAAGCAAAGAACAACTTTAATATACACTGATTAGGCATAACATTATGACCGCCTGCCTAATATTGGGTTGGTTCCCCTGACCCATCATGCACTGTGTATTCTGACACCTTTCTATCAGAACCAGTAATAAGTAGCTTGTCTGTTGGATCGGATCACACGGGCCAGCCTTCTCTCCCCACGTGCATCAATGAGCCTTGGCCGCCCATGACCCTGTCGCCGGTTCACCACTGTTCCTTCCTTGGACCACTTTTGATAGATATTGACCACTGCAGACCGGGAACACCTCCACAAGAGCTGCAGTGTTGGAGATGCTCTGATCCAGTGGTCTAGCCATCACAATTTGGCCCTTCGTCAAACTCGCTCAAATCCTTACGCTTGTCCATTTTTCCTGCTTCTAACACATCAACTCTGAGGACAAAATGTTCACTTCCTGCCTAATATATCCCACCCACTAACAGGTGCCATGATGAGGAGATCATCAGTCTTATTCACTTCACCTCTCACTGCTCATGATGTTATACCTGATCGGTATATTCTGTACAGTTTATATTACAGATATAGCATTTATCAGGATGACTAAGGTGCTGGGAAAAAAATTCTATATTACAAGAAGGAATTTGTTCGAAAACATGGTTCCCAGGAGCATCATGTTCTACTCTTTTTACTTTTACTTCCAGATAAAATACTCAAATACCCAAAACTCCTATAGGAATCAGATTTTTTCTTTTTCTTTTATTTCCTGCAGTGTGTGATGTGCTGAAATAGTTGTACTTTTCTTATTCTATGTCACACCACTTTCTACACTGTAAAGAAATCACAGCTTTATGTACACTATCCGTCTCTACACAGGACACTACACAGGTATCCAGCAAATACCATTGTGAAAAATAAAGCAAGGTTTTCTCTCTTTCTCACTCTTGGGGAAGAAAGAAAAAAAATATATACACTACTCACAAAAAGGTAAGGATATTTGGCTGTTGTGTGAAAATTATGGAAAATGTAAAAAGTACAGTGATATTATATCATGAAAGTAGAAGCTGCAATGGTGATTTCCTCATCTCAAATAATTTATTTAAACAAAAGCCAACAACAGTGGTGGGTATACCACAAGAAAATATGTCAATGTCTCAATAATTTGTCATGTGCCCTTGACCATCAATTACAGCTTGACAACGACGTCTCATGCTGTTCACGAGTCGACTTATTGTCTGCTGAGGCATGGCATTCCACTCTTCTTGAAGGGCGGTCATTGAGGTTCTGGGGTGCAGGGTTACGAGCCTCTACACGGCGACTCAGCTGATCCCATAGGCTTTCTATGGGATTCAGGTCTGGAGAAAGTGCAGGCCACTCCATTTGAGGTACCCCAGCCTCCAGCAGCCGTCACCTAATGATGCGACCTCGATGAGCTGGAGCATTGTTGTCCATGAAGATGAAATAAGGCCTGTGTTGTTCATGCAGGGGCACAATGACTGGATTAATGATGTTATTCAGGTAGTATTGGCTTGTCACTGTACCATTCACAAGATGTAGGGCAGTTCTGTATTGAGTAGGCACACCTGCCCAGACTGTAACACCACCACAACAGTGGCTGATGCATAGCGCTCTCCTTGACGTTTCCAACATCGTTGGCGGCCATCATTTCTGCTCAACGTGAATCGACTTTCATCAGAGAACAGCACTGAGGCCCACTGGTTCCTCGTCCAGCGTAAATGCTCCCTGGCCCTGGTGGTGTGGTCAGGTACCCTTGCAGGTCGTCTAGCATGCAGACCACGGTTTCGAATGGTCTGACGTGACACTTGGGTGCCTCTCACCTCCCTTAAATGTGCCTGGAGTTGAGTGGCATTCACCATCCGGTTCCGCAGGGCACTGTTCACAATGAAGCGGTCATCAACGTGGGATGTGGCCAAAGGACGTCCACTTCTATGCCTTTCTGTGACTCTTCCAGTCTCTCGGTATCTCTGTCGCAACCTGCTGATGGCACTCTGTGACACTCTAAGCTCAGTGGCAACTTCCCTCTGAGAACATCCTGTTTGAAGCCTCGCAATGGTGAGGTACTGTTGATCAGTTGTTAGGCGTCGTCTTGGTCTCATGATGTCAAAATGTGAACAGCATGATGAAGAGGACTGTTTAAATACCAATTCTAATTGAACCAGAAAATGTATTGGTCGATTCATGGATCAAACACCAGTTGTGAATTTTGCCGTTAAGCACCTTGTTAGAGAACAGCAAGTTATGCAAAAAGTACTGAAACACTGAACAGTTGGACATGTGCATTCAAAAGTGTAGAGAAGGTCAAATTAAGTTCACCTGGAAAGGTTATAGTGCATTTTAGGTACATCCTGAAATTTCACCCGAAAGCCGAACATCCTTAACTTTTTGTGAGTAGTGTATATGTATGTACCCTAATGTGCATTCTATATTCTAAATCTGTTCTACTTTGCTTTAATGTATTCAGCTGCAGATGACAAAAATCAGGGTAGAAAAATAAACCTGAGAAAGAAATGACTACTTTCTTTTTGCTCCCCTACATTTTTTTTCTGTTTCTTTTTCTTTTCCTTTTTTTTTTTTTTTTAAATGCAGAGCTAAGTCTCTTTTGGGAGCGGTCTGGTTATGTGAGATGAATAAAAGCCTGGTATAAAAAAAGAGCAGTTTCAGAGAGAGAGAGAGAATGAGAGAGAGAGAGAGAGAGAGAGAGAGAGAGAGAGAGAGAGACAGAGAATGAAGCGAGTAAAGAAGATTTACTTCAGCCAGTAACATCAGATTTGATTGGCAGACAAAGAAGGCTGTGCGACCCATCTCTATGATCAGACTTTGTGATTTCTTGAGCGTAAAAAATAAAAAAAATACGCCTGAATGCTGCTTTTACTAAAAGCTCTAATGTCAAACCCAAGATTGAGGAATTAAATGGACTGCAGGAAGTGCCGGAAAGCTAATATTATGCTGTATGGGAGACACAAAACTAATATAGAATTCATCATTTCTTCAGCACCGGCTCTATGTTTGTCGTTGCTCAGGTGACTTTTATGATTTCTGCACGCACTTTAGCAAAGGTTCGTTTACCTGTTTTGCAATCATATTATTTCCAGTCAATGAAAGTAGTTTTTCAGCCTCGCACGGCCCTTCAGCCAGGGTTTGGGTTTCGGTTTCTGGTTCATTTAATGAAATGAAACCGAACCAAACTGAAACAAAAACAGATATTATGTGATTCAGACTCAGGAAATGACCTATATTTAGGAAAATCCCTAATCCTGGCCCTGGAGGGGGTGGGGCTTGGTGGTTGGGGGTGGATGGGGTTACCGATTTTCACCCCACATTTATTGGATATTTAATTAAACTGATTCTTTGAATTAGGCATATTAGTAAAAGGAAAGCACTAAAACAGGCTGGGTTAACTTAATTTCACATACGTTTTATTTCAGAGAGAGAGAGAGAGAGAGAGAGAGAGAGAGAGAGAGAAAGAGATGGGGCAAAGAGAGAGAGAGAGAGAGCGAGAGAGAGAAAGAGAGAGAGAGAGTGGTAGAGAAAGGGATAGGGGCAGAGAGAGAACAGAGAGAGACAGAGAGAGAGAGAGAGAGAGAGAGAGAGAGAGAGAGAGAGAGAGAGACACACACACACACAGAGAGAGAGAGAGATTCATTAAATACCCATACACGTGAAGGCTTTGTCTTTCGCTTAACCACTATATCTCTAAATCACTGTCCTCTGGAGTAGTTAAGAGTTAGTACTAAATGATAATTATGCTAAGTGAACAACAAGGTTCTCATGTAACTTGAAGTCATTTGCCTCTCGAGTAGCGAGGAGCTAGTAGTAAAGAGAATATTATGCTAAGGTAATAAATTTAGCTACAGTTTAGCCTCAAGGACTAATGTTGTAATGATGCTAACAAGCCAAGTGTCTCGGGTAACAGTCTCGATTCTAGCCCAGGGGAAATCAGCAAGACAAACAGCTTTGTAAAATCTTATGATGCTTTCTGTGATGTACTTAAAACTAATTCAGCCTTTGCTCTACTCCTAGACAAGACAAGACAAGACAAGACAAGATAAGATGAGACAAGACAAGACAAGACAATTTTGCTAACAAGGTAAATTTCTCAGCTAAGCACAGTGAGCATGGCATGAATTCATTTTGAAGTGGGAATATAAATGTTCTGCAAACAGATGGCTGTGATAATGATTAAGGCTCCTAAAACTCTTTAAAACAACCATTTACAATGATTCCTGTTCCTTTCCTAAGCGACTGAACATCTGGGTCTGTTCTCCATCATGTCCAAATTGATAAATGCTAATTCTTTATTTATTTTTTATTTTTTGTCGTTTGCTTTCAATGTTGTCAATTGAACATGACAACAGAATTCTCATTCCTGACTATACGGCTTCTACCAAAACCTATTTTATTACACAAACAAAGCCATTTTAAAACACTCGGCCTGTACTGGATTGACATGGCTGCTTTCATTAACCATCCATCCATCTTCATCCGTCAAGCCATCCAGATCTAGAGCCTATCCCTAAAAACACTAACGATGAGGTAGGAATTGGCTACACAGTGTGTATGTAAGGCTAATGCAGGGTATCTCACACACATTTATTCACACCAATTTCAAGCAGCAGTTCCACATATATCAACCTTTGAATCCTGGATTTGTGGGTCTGAAACAATACCTGAAGCACCACCGCTTTCAAACAACACCAAGCCAAGATGCCCAGATGAAATGCCCATTTCAAGCACAGTTTGTGAATCAAAGAATGCTTCGGTGCATAATTAAATACAGCAGAGGTGTAGCTCTCAGAAAACAGGGTCTTGATCCTACCTGAAGTATTTTATAGTAGCTCCAAATGTTCATTAGCTTTGGGTTATATACACTGATCAGGCATAACATTATGGCCACCTGCCTAATATTGTGTTGGTCCCACCATTTTTTGCTGACAAAGCAGTTGAGGCATGGACTCCCTGAAGGTGTGCTGTGGTCTCTGGCACCAAGATGTTAGCAGCAGATCCTTTAAGTCCTTTAAATAAGGATACTTTTGATAGATACTGACCACTGCAGACCGGGAAACATCTCACAAGAGCTGCAGTTATGGAGATGCTCTGATCCAGTGGTCTAGCCATCACAATTTGTCAAACTCGCTCAATTCCTTACGCTTGCCCATTTTCCCTACTTCTAACACATCAACTTTGAGGACACAACGTTCACTTGCTGCTTAATATATCCCACCCACTAACAGGTGCCATGATGAGGAGATAATCAGTCTTATTCACTTCACCTCTCACTGCTCAGAATATTAAGCCTGAGATGTTTCCGGTAAGCGGTTAGTATTTAAAAGTGGTCCAAGGAAAGACAACCGATAGATTAGTGACAGGGTCATGGGTGCCCAAGGCTCACTGATGTGCATGGGAAGCGAATCTTAGCCAGATGTGCATGGGGAAGAGATGGCACATGGAAGCACAAGGTGATGTCCTGCAAGGTGATTAAGCATGTGGTTTTAATGTTCTGGCTGAACATAATCGGCTACCTGCTGCTATGGTGAGAACTAACTAGCTTCTAATTACCTAGCTACTAACCAGCTACCTACACTCAGTCTAAATGATGACGTACTGGACCCAGGTCGTCTTTTATGTAGCAAGATGTCATTTTCCCTCCTATCACGACAACGTTATTTAAATTATTTTTTAAAAGAAATGTCAGAAAGATATTTTATTTCCTGCTGCTATTTTAACATTATTATTATTATTATTATGACAAGACTCGACAAGGTTGATGGCAGATCTTAACTTAAATAATTAAATGAGTTTTAAATTAAATTCTGAATACCATCACCACTTCTGCTCCGCATCAATCTTATCAGTTTAGGATCACAATGTGGTTGAATTTAGCATATTATATTCCCCTCAGAAATGAATTCTTGGCCATGGTACTGAATTACAGTGGCGGCATTAGATATGGAATAAGTGAGAATCGCTGTCTTGGGTCCTTGTTGAAAAGAAATTAAATATGAATATAACATTACAGCCAAAATACCTTTGAGAGCTTCTCGTTACGAATGTAATGACACCCCTGGTGGAGTTGTTTTCCGCTTGCATTCACTGATCTACAAATGAACAGCATTTGACTAGAGTGCTGGAAACAAGCCTATAGATTGGATTATGATGCCATTTGTAATCCCCCCCCTTTTAATTTTTTTTTACACCAGAAGATGCCCTGCTCTCAAATATATATTAAACAGTGCTTGAAATAGGACAATATTGCTGCATCTCTATAGTCTTTTCTCTCCGAGGATGTTTATTCGCACCTGCAAAAATGTGACATGGAACGAGATGAACTGCCTTCAAAGCATGACACCCTGCTCTCACTGGTATTTAGCTTTCTAATAAAACCTGTCAGTTATTGTGCACGTCGGTTCCACAAACTTTTGGGATTTTATAAACCGCTGAAACCTTCTGATAAATATCTAAAACATAATCACGTCTATACATGTCCTGGGGCGTATTCAGCGCTGAAGTTCTTGTTTCCCAGTTCATCATAAGAAGAGAATGTTTGGAAATGGACGTATTAAAGGGCCAGAACATTTAGCATCAACAACCTCATCATGCGCATCCAAAATGTTCCCGGAGGTACGTTCCACAAACCCAATTACTCTTATTACCAGCTCATATGAAGTACCAGTGTGTACTATTCATGCGGCGCAGCTCATTAGAGCAGCATTGTGGCTGAGAAAACGCTCCTCGCTACGCTGATCACAGATTCTGCAGCTTCATGACCCATGCCTCAACTAAATGACTAAATTACAGTGATGCAGATAATTCGACACACACGGACAGGGTGAGAGGCGAAGATTTTAATTGCAGCTTTTCTAATGACTGAGTCGATGAGCAAGTAAAGGCAGAGCTGACTTTCATGTGCGTTCACACTAACTGCAAATCCAAACAGGCGTCTTAAAGATGAAAGCTGATTTTTGTGTGAAAGTAATGATTTCCCAGTCACAAGGCCAAACATGACAGTGAGAGGAAATTAAAATTTGCTGCACTGCACAGTCGTACAGATAACGTATAACAGGACGACACTGTAATTTTATAAGAGATTACATAAGCCTTAGCCTCATAATAGGACATCAAAACGTTCATTTTTCGGCAGACTTGCCTTTAACAAATGCCTTAAAGTTGTTTTTATTAGACTTTTGCGAATCCTAGAGCACAAATGGTCTGGAAAGAATAGTATAAAGTGGTATGAAGTGAGTCTAGGCCTGATTTCTTTCTAGCCCAGACTGTAGATTCATGCAGCCTCTAGATTCAGTGAGAGTTGTGTCTTGTGTTTACACTGAGTGACACTTCTCCTAGATTTGATCTCCATTTGGTTTAATTATACTGATACTGACTGTGAACAAGTTGGATTATTCAGTCTATCATACAGAAATCTTTGGAAGAGAAACTAAAAGTAAACTAAACTGAAACCACACATCGTCGAAATTATCCAAAGTATAAAAACACAACAGGACTAGATTATAACTTTTTTTGTTTATGATGTTTGGAATTTCTTGGAAACCCAGAATCCAGAAAAAAAATTCCAATCATAAATGTAGTAGCTGTCTAACTGTGTTTAACTGTGTGTGTGTGTGTGTGTGACCTCATTATTACGCCATCAATCCCACCTCGTGACATAACACATTTCTCAGCACTAATAGTTTCATTGTTAAGCTATTGACGGTTCTTCGATTTTTAGCCGTCCCTTCTAATACCACGACCATCCTTATCTGCTCCAGTGTCTGGTTCTTTATTCCTCATGTACCGGATGCATTTTTGATGATGCTGCATTGTCCTTTCCTGCCATTTTGCAGCTCCCATACTCTGACCTTGTTATATGAGGTGGTAATTACTGAGGAATATGTACGACGAAGGAGAAGACTAATCTGTAATAAATCCTGGACATTCTGCGAAGTGTCTAAAAGACACCGTCATGCCACGTTATTTAGAGAGCTGACGAGAACAATCCCAAATCACTCAGAATTTAATACTAATCAGGTAAGATCTGTCCTGAAACCTGATGCTGAAAAGACTTAGAGACAAGTTTTCTTGTCCACACATACAGGAACAGTTCATGTCGGAAATCTCTTCTTAAAAGACACCAAACTAAATAAATCTACATATCCACAGAACCTGCAAATGGTTCAATCTTTGAATACTTTGTTTGCATTAACACCAAAATGATTAGACATACAGTAAATCGAGTTGTACATGCTATAAATCACAAACCCAGATACGATCACGATCATTTTTACAGTAATGGTTTTCCCCCAGCACACCTACATCCAAGCATCTGGCCACTGTCATATCTAACGTATGGAGTCAATGTCATCCTCAAGGACACAACTTCATTATTAAATAGTGAGAGTGAGCAGATGCCATGTAAAAGCCTAACTGCTAATGTCACCTCTAATGTCTAGGAAAGACTTCACTAACCAGATAAGTTTTTTTTATTTTATTTTTTATTAATATCCCATTTAGAAAAGGTGAGAAAAAAAAATTCTATACTTTTTTTCCCCATAATAAAGTTCTCTCAAAACAAATTAGAAATGTTTCCAACTGGGACATGTTCTCTGCCTGAACTACATTGAGCAAATGGAAAACATAATTGACTTTCAAACACAGTGTGGCGCCTCGTTCCTCACTGTATAGTTTGTGGGGGAAAAACGCATTATCCTCATTATCTGTAAATGATCTGTAATCTTTACTCTGTACAACTAGGCATGTCAAGTAAATTGAAGTTTGCTTCTTTTCGATGGGTTAATCACTCTCTCACCACCTAGGCCTGTTATCCTCACTCTCAGGGGCAACAGGACTGAACTAGGTTGTATTTTAATTAGAGAGAAATATTTGTAAAGGAACATAAGAATTACAGGTACATCACCTAAAAGAACCATGAGAGCTTTTACATTGTACCTAGAGGAACAATAATGTACATATACAGTAATCTGTGACAGTATTTATGTAGTCTATAAGTGTTCCAAGTTTATAAATGGTACTACTGGAAACCGTTTTCTGAAAGGCAAACCCTCATGTTTAAAGTTGTACATAATAACTTTCTTTAGAGGAATATAATGAAGGACCCTTCAGAGACACCATATGACCTTGTATTTTAAAACGTATATAAATGTCATACTGTATAAATTATAGCAATTTAAAAAAAAATACCTGTCTAATTTTTATCAACTTTAACAATATTCCGTCTTTTTATGTACTGATTTATTTTTTACCTGAAATCACTGTAGGGGTGTATAATCCAAAATCCGGCCGATTTTACGCGCTCCTGTTCGCGCTCCACCGCCTTCTCGCTCCCGAACATCCTCAGGGAGAACTTGTTAACCCCGGGCTGCAGCATGGCACCAAACTGCCTGTGCATGAAACCCGCCTGGTAGTACCTCTCATCGTCGGCCAGAACATGCTCAATGCCGCCGTCCAGCTTGGCAAACCCCGGGTACCGTTCTGGAGTGCCGCGCGCTCCCGGTTCCACACCACCACCAGCAGTGCTACCAGCGCCACTACCTCCACCTCCTCCTCTCGCTCCGGGTGGACTCTCCTCGCTCGGACTTGGGTCAGCCTCGGCGATCAGACGCTTCTCTTCGGCTGAGTCCGATTCGTGGCTGTGGCGGCCGGCGAGCGAGGACAAGCTGCCTCGAAACCTCCGGCAGTCGCCGTTCGAGTTGCTTTTCGCGCCCCGGGCCGCCTCCGGGTCTGCGAGCGCCGCCGCCGCCGATGCCACGGACGCCGCGTCTGCGTTTCTGCTGCTCTCAGCGGCGCCCGGAGACGGCAGCGGCTTCATCCTGATGCTCCTCCGGCGCGCGTCCCGGTCTCCGTCTTCCCCGTCGCACATGGTCGAAGCGTTCCGGCCGACGTGCTGTGGCAAACTGTAAAGCCTTTTGCGCATGGAAGGATGCAACCTGTGCACAGTGGCATTGGCTATCAGGTCAATGACAGAACAGGTTCACATTGTTTACAGTTTCCTACTAAAATGTGCCCCCGTATATTTGTGTAAGTCTACTGCCTTTTATCCACATCTAGTCTATAACCTGAGCTCCTGTGCATGCATATGCAAGAAGATAATCTCGGACGTTACCTGTCAGCTCAGATGATCTGCGCGCTCCCGTTCAGTCGGGACATGCCCACTCCAGCTGCAAGGCACTGTGCTTCTCTATTCCGTTAAGACCATAGAAAAGTCATAGGTTAAAAAAAAACGAAAAAGAAAGAAAAAAACACGTAATAAAATAATAAGAACAAAGCAGCTTTGGGGATACCTCACCATGCACGCCCCGGAAGGATGGAGAGGAGACGCGCGGAGGTCATGGACGTTAGTGAGGCATCAAGCCTCCAGATCCCCCTATCGGCTGTCAATAATCAACAAGGCAAGGCGAGGCGCTCGCGCAGCCAAGAGCGCCGCTGACATCACCGCCGTCCGCCGAGCTGAGAGGCTCGCACCGACTTCATGAATATTCATGAGGATGCTAATCTATCAGGTTGCCATAGGAGCGATGGAGGCAAACAAGCCCCGCCCACACCCGTAAGGTCTGAACCGGGTTGCTGATCGATTAAAAGCTTTGTCCTCGATGTCTGTCGGATTAGCATTGCCAGACCGCGTTAAAACCTTCAGAATGATCTTTTTGTCAGGGTTAATTGTCTGCCAACATCACAGACATAGATCAACTTCCTTCCTGAAGAGTGTACTTACATCTCTTAAGTGGTGATTTGCTATACTCCCATTTAAATCAGTTAAACAAAGACAACTGACCCAATTACCATTAACCATTTTGTCCCAGCAAGGAAATTATTAATTATACCACATATGCTCCATCCTTACTGGTATTTAATGAACTACTGCATAAATCTGTAGTTCTTAAATCGGGGTCTGTAAACCACAGACAGGAAGTTTTGTTACAGTGCTTGAAATCATAATACACCATTACAAACACTATTAGGTCTATATTGAGTTGTGTACGTGAAAAAAGCTGTACTGAGGGCTATTTTTTGTTTGTTTTGTTGTTGCTGCTGCTGTTGACAGTTAAAGGGGTCCCTGGCTGCTAGAGACCCCTGACTATATATATTTTTAAAGTGACTAGATTTTCACTAGACTTTATAAAAATGGGCTCCGGGGACATCCGGGGGCAGTTGTAGGCTGGTAGTGTTAGATATAAGTATCAAATACTATAAGCTACTGTTGTTATATTTGCTGTAAGCAATTGCTATAGCTTTAAGTCTCTCTGGACTCTGTTTAAACAGATGTCACATTGTGTTAATTTGCAGGATGTTATTCATCTATTAGACTTTAGATTAGAAATGGAAAAGCAAAGAGATAAAAAATAAACAAAAAATCTGGTTGATTCGATGCAAAAATGTTTGAATTCTGTTAGTAGAAAGTTCAGGAAATAAAACAATAAAAGATTAGATA
Organism: Hemibagrus wyckioides; assembly: GCF_019097595.1. Taxonomy (NCBI): domain Eukaryota; kingdom Metazoa; phylum Chordata; class Actinopteri; order Siluriformes; family Bagridae; genus Hemibagrus; species Hemibagrus wyckioides. Next base: position 5,392,668 of record NC_080713.1, read on the forward strand.
TAAATATTTTAGAAATATCCGTGAGAACAGGGATGGTTGTATCATTTTTATTACATTTCTGCCTATACCTCAGAGCTCATTTAAGCTAGAAGTATTTCAGCAGCATCATATGCCTGAACAGAATGTGCAAAGCAAATGCCTGTCAGCCTAAACAAGTGAAACAACTGAACTGAACATTCTCTCTCTCTCTCTCTCTCTCTCTCTCTCTCTGTGTGTGTAAGTGTGTGTGTGTGTGTGTGTGTAAGAGAGAGAGAGAGAGAGAGTGTAGATAAAGCAGATACTGAAAGTAAGTGAGAAATGTATTATTTATCATGTGTTATAGAATTTGCTTTTTACTTGAGCTGCATAATATTTATAACCCAGTCAACTTTCTGCTAATGTTGTAGCGGTTAGTTGCCCTAAATCAAAATAGCTAATACAACACAAATAATATTAGTGAACCAACTAGCTGTATAGGGTGAATATAAAATATTTAATTCTACTCCGACTTTATCAAGTGTTATAGGGTTGCCACTGCATCTTAAAATAAACAATCAACTGAACTTTAATTATGAAGCCAACTAATTAAGCCATCTAAAAAATTTTGCTGCAATGTGTCATTGGGGAAAATTGTTAATAGAATGTACACTATATTGTCAAAAATTTTGGGACACATCCAAATCATTGAATACAGGTGTTTTTCAGGGGTTAGGTTTTGCCCCTTAGTTCCAATGAAAGGAACTCTTAATGCTTCAGCATACCAAGACATTTTGGACAATTTCATGCTCCCAACTTTGTGGGAACAGTTTGGGGATGACCCCTTCCTGTTCCAACATGACTGCACACCATTGCACAATTCAAGGACCATAAAGACATGGATGAGTGAGTTTGGTGTAAAGGAACTTGACTGGCCTGCACCTGAGTCCTGACCTCAACACGATAGAACACCTTTGGGATGATTTAGAGCAGAGACTGCGAGCCAGGCCTTCTCATCCAACCTCAGTGCCTGACCTCACAAATGTGCTTCTAGAGGAATGGTCAAAAATTCCCATAAACACACTCCTAAACCTTGTGAAAAGCCTTCCCAGAAGAGTTGAAGCTGTTATAGCTGCAAAGGGCGGGACAACTCCATATTACATTCATGTGCATGTAAAGGCAGAAGTCCTAAAACTTTTGTCAACATAGTGTATGTCAAATATTATTACCACTTACACAGACTGTGGTAGTCATGACCAAGCACTTGCACTTACAGCCTGCATGAAAGATATTTATGATATCATGGGAACTGGGAACTGGGAACCTCCCACTTCCCACGTTAGATTGTCAACATGAACACAGCCATCTGAAAAACAGTTTTCTGTCACATGCTACAAAAACAGGAATTAAAGAGTTGTGTGATTAATGCTTAATTGGCATTTTAAGTGAGACTGCAGCACAGCAACAAGAGCGGACAATAACAAGTAGCTTAGCAATCAGCTAGCCGGCCTGTGATAATTATATGAGTAATAACTGTAATGTTCTGAGAACAGTGTTAGTATGTTCACTGTTATAGATTTTACCAAATATGTATAGTAATTGGTATAAATCAAATACTGCTATAAACTAATTTAAATGTAGAGAAAGGGGACTTCAGGCTGTTCACAGCCATGTTGATTTGGGAAAGAAACTGGTAAAAGAAAGAAGTTGAGGGGAATTTTCAAGTTGGCTTTTTGAAGTTGCAACCTTGTCTTAAACGCAGCATTACATACAACAATGAACATTTTAATATTTACTTATGTATTTACTACACAGTGCTGCTTTCACAAGTGAAATACTGATTAAAATGAGGCTGTTAGCTTGTTGCTAGCAGGAAAAGACGATCTCCCCCATATTCATTACAGCCTGCATTCAACATGCTTTAATTATGCTTGTAAAATTGACTATGGAAGCAGCCGCCATTTTGAGAAGCGTTGGTGTTTGAAAGGTTACGTCTTAAACCGCGTACTAACACACTAGATAGTCTATCTAAATAGTGCTCCACCAAACGGTGCGCTCGTTTACACAGCGCACTTTATAGAGCGGTACTACTCGGATTAGGACGTAGCCAATCTTTCAAGCTATTCCCCTGTTCATCTTGTCATTTCGTTAAAAAATGTCGGAAGGAAATACAACAAACAAAGTTTTATGGAAGTTAAAACGTTACGGACGTTTTCTGCCAAAAGCCAAAAATGTCGGGGGAAGCTCTTCATGGAAGGTAAAGTTAATAATTTTACAAATTAGCTTAGCTTAGCTAGAAAACAAGCCTGACTAGCTAGCTGAAATGAATGCAAGGATGGCTCATTAGCTTTATCATTAGCTAACAATGACAGCAGTCTAACACAAAAAGTTTCACTAGTTTTTAGTCTTGGTTATAATTTGAGGGATTTAAGGTATATAAAGTCGGAAAATGGATCAAACGTTGAACATTTTAATTAGCACAAGAAGTTTAGTTGACTTTACATGCTAATTAGTGCAGACTTTCATTTAGCTTAAACTTCATGAATATAATTTATGAATTAAAACTAATTTAAAATGTCATCAAAGCATGTTTACCCCTTATAAAATATTTATTTATTTATTTGTTCGTTCGTTCGTTCGTTCCTTCCTTCCTTCATTCATTCATTCATTCATTTATTTATTTGATTTTAATGCATCAAAAATCAAAAGTTTGGACACTAAATATATGCTTAAATATTTTTTAAATTGTCTCAAAGTTCTGAATAAAAATAAATAGTTTTAAGAAAGTAAGTAAATAAATAAATATGTGAATACATAAATAAATAAATAGTTCTACTGATTTCTATTTGTTTTAAAGTTACTAGGCTTCAAACTGTTCTCGGTAATGGTGGCTTGCACAGTTAGAGTCAATTAGGAGTGCAGCACTAAGACCTATAAGTCCACCTGATATGAAATAATGAAACGATGGAACCCCTTGGAGTCCACAGAATACACTTCGAGAAACACAGAACTAGTAAACAAGAAAACCCACTGTGCCAGCTTTGCAGAGATTTTTTTTTTATTCCTTTTAAAATAAAAACACTGACTGGATATCTGACCTGCTAGGACACGGACACACACACACACATACACACCCTCTATGAACCCTATGAGCTCAGAAATCGTTCAGTATGGACAGCACTGTTTAAGGCATATTAGATCTTCCTTCTTCTGCCTGTTTTAAATCTAAAGTTAAGGAGCCTTAAAGACCGACATGGGTTAAGACGTGTTTTGATTTAGTGTGAGGTGCTTTAACTGGAATTTCTTTTCAGAACGAACTGAAATCACATCTAATGGTAAGAGCAGACGATTGCAAAAAAGTTCTACCTTCCTAACCATCCAGTGCAAGTCCATACTTATTACTGGCCCAGTTATCTCTGTGGAATGATGCTGAGACAATATGTATGTCCAGAACCACACTCTGTTCCTTGTACAATACTAATTAAGGGATGCTTGCTGCTACATAATATAAATCATCATTACAAGATAGCAGGAACGTTCCTAAAATCACACTCCAGTAAGGTCTGAATTATACACCGATCAGGCATAACATTATGATCACTGAGAGGTGGAGTGAATAACACAGATGATCTCCTCATCATGGCACCTGTTAGTGGGTGGGATATATTAGGCAGCAATTTGTCCTCAAAGTTGATGTGTTGGAAGCAGGAAAAATGGGCAAGCGTAAGGATTTGAGCGAGTTTGACGAAGGGCCAGATTGTGATGGCTAGACAACTGGATCAGAGCATCTCCAAATCTGCAGCTCTTGTGGGGTGTTCCTGATCTGCACAGAGTCTTTCCCAGGGAAAAGTCTGTGCAAGGCGGGAATACATCCTTGATGGGATGCCAGTTCATTACAGGACAACACACACAAACACAAACTGACAGTGGCAATTTAGTGTAGCCACACCACTTGGTGGGTGGAAGAAAACTGGAGAATCTGGAGCAAAATCCCCCGAAAGAGTAACCTGAGCTCAGGATTGAACCGTGGACAGTGGAGTGGCCACTCTTCGTGAATTTACCATCCAAAAACTGAAAACTTTAGAAATAATAGTAATGGAGTTTCCGTGTTGTTTTATCATTTCAATACACTTTGTGTCCAAGGTATTTTTATTGTTTTTTTTTTATTAAGCTATAAACACAATTAGGCTTACATTTGCATCCACCAGTTTAATTTTAAACATTATTACAATAGCAGAAAATATTATAAAGACGTTCAATTTGATCAGACCGGCAAACCAACCAGCTTTTCCAGGTGCACTTGAAAGTAAAGACTTTATAATCTCACCAACTGTGAAATACAGCCATCCACAGTGCATTAGAAAGCAGCGTGGAAGGTAATTGCCTGAAAATCTGCATGTTTTAAATATTTATAAGTTACTCAAGCTGCTAAATACAGCTGGGGGTGACACCATAAATCATTTTATTTTTTATTTTTACACAAGGTACTCTTTTTTGCATTTATTAAAGGTGTTCGAGTCCAGTGAAAGTAAAGGCATGTTGGAGCTGATGATACTGGAATCTGGGCATCTGCTGGTCTCACAGGCTCAGGAACTATTGGTAAGGTCTTGAAGAGATGCTTTACACATTTACACGTCCCACGCAAGGAAGAGCAGGCCGCTTGCACCCTATTATTTTATTTTATCCAGTCTGTTCAAGGCAGATACAGTAGAAAACACTATAACTGCTTAGTGTGGTGTTTCTCTTTATCCTGAACAGAAATTGCCCGTATAACCCGCTGATGGCGAGGGCAAACGCATCCTGAGCTCCTGTGATATCTCCCAACAATAAGCTGAAATCATGGACGGTGAAGCCAAACAGAGAGAAATTAGCAGCAGAACAGGAATTTGCCAAAGAGAGCATTCAGGACAATACTCTTGGTCCTTTGATAGCCAGAGAGAGCAGACACTGATTTATTGCACCCATAATCTTAATGTATGACTGTGAGCAAAAGGGGAAAAATCTTTTCTTTCTTTTTTCTTTTTTGCTTCTGTAATCTTTTTTTCTCTAGGCATGACTAATATTTTGTTTAGAGCGTGGAGAAAGAAGTTATCAAGTGGGTCATCTGGATTAGATCTGCATGCACATGCACAGAATATCTGTCTTGAAAAAGAAAAAAAAAAAAAAAAAGTATAACTAGATGTATTTTGAAAATCTGCCAGTTCTTCTGTAGAGGTTGAAATCTGGCGATTGAAGGTCATAATTGAGTATATAATTGATATTATTTTCATCCTCGTTAAACTGCTCAGAGAGCCCTCGTGTTCGGTGAAGGGGCGGAGTCATCCTGGAAAAGATCACGCCCCTCGTGATTGAAATGTTTCATAATCAGGTAGAAGGACTCTGCATTGATTTGCAGTGACAAGTGAACTCGCGCCATGGCAGACAAAATAAATGGGACCCGCGTCACAGAGCCAGAGGGTTTGTTTGTTTTTTTTATTTTTTTTTATTTTTATATATAATAGATGTAATATAATCAAGCACAGTACACAAAGTTTACAGAAAAATGTGTTTTGAAGAAAGAAATAGAAATAGCCTTTATTTGTCACATATACATTACAGCATAGTGAAATTCTTTCTTCGCATATCCCATCCTTGGAGGTTGGAGTCAGAGCGCAGGGTCAGCCATGATACAGGGTCCCTGGAGCAGAAAGGGTTAAAGGCCTTGCTCTAGGGTGTCAACAGTGGCAGCTTGGCAGTGCTGGGGCTTGAACCCACAAACTTCCAGTCAACGACCCAGAGCCTTAACCACTTGAGCCACCACCGCCCCTATTTGGATAAACAAGCAAAGCTTAACAAGCTATAAAAATATATATATAATGAATATTTTTATGATTCTGAAGTTTTGAGCTTTCTGGCAGCAGAGCATGTAAGTTTTTGGAAAGCTGATTTTTGGCTCCGCTCGTTTGGCAAAGGGGAAATTCCTGTTTCTGGCAAGCCACATAGGCATTTGAGGATTTTATGGAAATAGACCCCCCTGCAGGAATGTTAAGGGAATTTCAGCTTAGTCAGTAAATCCTCACAATGCTTTACTTGTGGAATAACAATTATTGGTAATTCTGGCTTGTCTATTGAAAATATGAGGGTTTAACAAAGACACTTCTGAGATTGAAGTATTTGTCAGTCTTTCAGACACTCTTTCCTTGCCATCATGTCACACTGGGTTTTGTTTTCTTCTCTGTTTTTTTTTTGTTTTTTGTTTTTGCAGGAAGGCTTCTCTCTTCTCAATGCTCAGAGCTTCCTGAAGATCCAGCAGAAATCAGACAGCCTGCTTTTCTACTTCACACTGAAGGTGAGAGGTTGGAAAACACACCACCATGAACCGAAAAAACCCGAAATATATTTAATATGGAAACAAGGCAGACAGTAGTTGGATGACAGGTGATAGATATATATTCCCAGAAGCAGGATCTACCTTCTTCTCATTCCTAGCTGTGACAGATCATCATATGCAAATGTACAGGAGTAGGTGTTCTCTGTGACCTTGAGCTGAAGCTGCAGAGATGTATGCTTTAAGTTTCCGGTTTCTTAATTAAGTCAATTATCTCTCTCTCCACCAACTGGAAGACTGTAACTAAAAACGATTACAGTATGAATACCGATGAAGGATGGCTAATGAATACGAGGACACACATAGCATAGAGTGAACATGTGTGAGGGAGGCGGGGACCAAATGTGCCAACACGGCTAGGAATACCCAGCAGTTTTGACCTTGTGGGGGACCTTTGTTCGGGAAATGCTTTAAAAAAGCTGCAGCTTTTATTTTAAAGAATCACTGAGGGATTGATTTAGGTGTAGGCAAAAAATTAGTAAGCACTGTTAATTGTTAGTGGAAGGTCCTCAGACAGATAGTAAAACAGACGTGTGTGTATGTGTTTCACAGGAAGAGAGTCGTATGATACGACTACAGTTTGAGGGCAGCAGCAGGTCTGAAGCTGTTGATTTATGCAGGCAGGCAGTCGAGAGATTGAATGAATATCTGCCTGTAGGCACCCAGGAGCAGCCTGGCCCTTCATCTGCAGCCCACACCACTGAAATCTCTAACCAGCAACAGCAGGTACACTACATGAAAGACTATATACAGTATATATACATCATATATATATATATATATATATATATATATATATATATATATATATATATATATATATATATATATATATATATATATACACACACACACACACACACACACACACACACACACACACACACACACACACACACACACTACTACTACTTATATATACATACATACACACACAACTGCAGCTCTTCTTCAGTATCTTATCAAAAGTGGTCCAAGGAAGGAACAGTGGTGAACCAGCGAAAGGGTCATGGGTGGCCAAGGTTCATTGATGCACGTGGGGAGGGAAAGCTGGCCCATGTGATCCGATCCAACAGACAAGCTACTGTTGCTCAAATTCCTGAAGAAGTTAATGCAGGTTCTGATAGAAAGGTGTCAGAATACACAGTGCATGACGGGTCAGATCTGTTGTTATGCCTGATCGGTATATATACATATATACACATGTTATTGTACAGGATGTCTTTGTAAGCAGTAACAGTACACTTTCCCCAAACGTGTTCCAGCATAACAATGTACCTGTGCACAAAACGAACACCATGCAGCAAAGCTGAATTGGAAGAACTCGAGTGTTCTGCACAGAGCCCTGACCTCAACCCTACTGAACACCTTTGGGATGAACTGGAATGCAGACTGCAATCCAGGCCTCTTGACTCCACATCAGGGCCTGACCTCACTAATGCTCTTATGGCTGAATGAGCAAAAAACCACACAGCCACGCTCCAAAATCTAGTGGAAAGCCTTCACAGAAGATTGGAGGTTATTATAACAGCAAAAGGGATTCAATCTGGAATACGATGTTACAACAACACACATGGATGTGGGAGTATCCAATATAGTGTATGTCCGATATATATGACCAGTGGCATCACTGAGGACCAAGTGTTATTATTTTGTTTAATTTGAGTTGTGGACTATTCTAAGCACAAAGACACTGATCTGATGGTTTGAATTGATCAGCTCAAAGATAAGAACATTCCTCCCAAGCAAAAATATCCAATAACTGTAGCAACAATAGACAGGCTGCAGTCAGTAATGGTATTGTGTGCATCTCTATGGTGCGCCTCTATAAATCGTATGAATTATTGTTGCCTTTTCCCCCATTTTTTCTCAGTGTAATCTGGAATCATAAACAGTGTCAATTTGTTAACATTTGCATTCAGACAGCCATTGCATAAAACAGCACTGATATTCCTCTTCATTTCCCATTATCGTGGTCATCTGAACCTCGTGCATGTAGCTGAAGAGCAGTGAATGAGCAGAATAAACAACAATGAAATAAACAGTGTCACAAAGCCGGCACTGAATTTTAAAATGATCCAAACATCCACTTGTAGTGAGATGGGTCAAATTTGTGCCAAATATTTAGTATTACGTACCCAGTACAAAATGAAACAAATAATGACTAAATATACACTATATTGCCAAAAGTTTTGGGACGTCTGCCTTTACATGCACATGAATGTAATATGGAGTTGGCCTGCCTTTTGCAGCTATAACAGCTTCAACTCTTTTGGGAAGGTTTTCCACAAGGTTTAGGAGGAATTTTTGACCATTCCTCTAGAAGCACATTTGTGAGGTCAGGCACTGATGTTGGACGAGAAGGTCTGGCTCACAGTCTCCGCTCTAATTCATCCCAAAGGTGTTCTATCAGGTTGAGGTCAGGACTCCATCAAGTTCCTCCACACCAAACTCACTCATCTGTGTCTTTATGGACCTTGCTTTGTGCCTTTCACTGGAACTCTTAATGCTTCAGCTTCATACCAAGACATTTTGGACAATTTTATGCCGCCAACTTTGTGGGAACAGTTTGGGGATGACCCCTTCCTGATCCCACATGACTGCACACCAGTGCACAAACAAGGTCCATAAAGACATGGATGAGTGAGTTTGGTGTGGAGGAACTTGACTGGCCTGCACAGAGTCCTGACCTCAACCCGATAGAACACCTTTAGGATGAGTTAGAGCGGAGACTGCAAGCCCAACCCCTGAAAAACAACACCTGAATTCAATGATTTGGAGGAGTGTCCCAAAACTTTTGGCAATATAGTGTATAAACTGAATGGCAAGCATGAGTAAACCTCTCCAGTGACACATTTGCATAAAGCCCATTGATCAAAGCCAGTCTCTTGCAAGCATCTTATGAGTTGTTTCCAACAGAAACACAGAAATATTTCCACGACTAATTAACCAATACAGCTGTGCCTATAGATGAACAAAAATAAGCTACCATGTTCTGTTCTGTTAGTGGATCATGATTGCAGTTGTAAGGCTAAAAAACTGATCCTTTATTTTTAATCATGGTCTCATAGTAGATATTAATAATAGAATAATTTCAGTAGTGAGAAATACAAGCATGAGAAGTTTTATTATTCCAAAAACAGAGGTTTCTGGTGGTTCATGTGGGGTGAGCACTGGGGCTATCCATTACGATGATGAGCATGATGAAGATGATGCAGGTCACACATGGGTGAGTAATGACGCTTCGGTCCACTCTGAGATTGTCATACTACCTATTCAGACACTCTGAATATACATCAGCGAATATTTCCTAAGCTTTTTGAAAACAATTCAATAACGAACAGAGAGATTAATTTGCAAATGGAAACAAACACTAGTTGTAGAAACTGTAATATAGACTTTACCCAGGATTTCTTGTACTTGAACTTGACCTATGCTTATAGGATATTAACCAGGCTGCCACAGTCATTTAGAACGATAATAGCACAAAGAGTCTAAAAGGACAAACATGACCTTTTGAATATCGTGTGAAAGTCTTCACTTCAGAATGGACCACACCAAGATTTCATGTCCAGGGCAGAGAATTCAGATTGTCGCATGAACCGCTTCAGTTGTGATATGTAAAACAGAATGAGTTGGTACTCCAGCTGTCACTCACAGAGAAGAAGCTGTCGGCTCCAGTGCTATCTGATGCACGGAATAAAAAAGTGACGAGCATAGGCTTCATAGGATGGAACTTGAGAAGCACCGGCATTGACTGGCATGTGGTACGTGCTTCCATTTACAGCAGCTTTCTGTATGCAGAGATCAAGATTTAATAACAACTAAACCACTTAAGCCTTATTACTGCCATCAACTGGAGCCTCCTCTTTACAGCAGTGTGATTCAATTAAATGGAATACAATGGTAACTCATCGTATCTCCCTCAGTGTCATTAGATTTCATTGCGGTTTCAATGGGAGCGTTTAGCTTCGAAGCACATTTGTTGAACTGTTAATACAGGCTTCGCTGCATGTCAAGTGTGTCATTAAAAAAACACAATTTAACACTCAATGTAACTCGTAGTGTGTTAAACCATGCAGGCTATGCCTCTTCAGGGTTCCAGCTTACCGTTTCTCCAAGGAGAGACGTGATATGTGTAGCTTTGCTTTCACTAGATGGTGCTCAAGGAACATTCTCATTCACACAAGAACGATAGCTCTGGCAGATTCTATTACAACACTCATTTCACTGGACTGGATGGTGAAATCTTCTGCAAGTTTGGGACACATCCTTCTCCTTCTCAAAATGCACTATACAATACAATACGGTGACAGAGAACCAAGTAGTTTTGAAAAAGATGAGCACTTTTAGATAGGAATGATTGGCGTGGAAGCTCTTTGGAGTGAGACCTTAGAGTGTAATGATTGGATCTATCCCTGTGTCTCTTAAGACTCCTGTAGCGGCACCACAGGTGATCCCTGACGTTATCCAGGAATCACTGTCCATCAAGCAGCTTTCTCAGGTACCACTGAAGACTTCCTATTTGATCTACTGATTGATAAAAGACAATACAGATATCGTGTCCAGGAACATGATGTTATGAGAGCGGGATGTCATTTTCATTCAATTTTGAAGTTCAGCTTACTGTCCCAAAGTAATATCTTGTTATTATTATTTTTATACGCAGTCGCAAAGGTGTTTGTTTTTGTTTCTTTAGTATTTCCTAGGTGAGAGTGGACTGTCCCTGCCACTGGCATATCGTCATTTCACTCTGCCTCCTGGCGATATGGAGGCTCTACTACGCCTGTGTTTGCTCGACTCTGGCTTCCCTGGTTTCGTAGAAGAGGTGGAGAACAAGCTGAAAGCCCTGATCCAAGAATGAGGTACAACTCACGTAAAGGTTCACCACAGCATTCATTTACATTACTGGACAAGCGTCAGAAGAAAAGTCTGAACAACCCTGAACAACTTGCGGTCTATAATGGCGCCCAAGATTTATGTTGCAATGAAATTTTGTATTGACCTTTTTAGTTTCAACTCCTTTCATCGGCGTCAGTCTATTTTCCACTTCAGGTAATGGGTTCCTACATTATCCTCAGTGTTGTTTGAGTACCTGCTGTGGGAATTTGCCCTAGCTTCATCTCTAACTAAAGAGAGCGATGATAATCCTTTTTTTTTCTCTCCAGCTTTCTTGCCCTTCCTTCCCCACCCCCCCACCCCCATGTGCACGCTCTGCTCAAATAGATCAGCTTCCAAAGGACCAACTTTCAATTTACTAAGCAGAGTCTATTAACTAGCTATATATTGTATTGTATTTTGAGACCTGCATTTGCACCAACATCTCTCCTACTGCCAAGTTTTCATTAATAAACATTTTTTCAGGAGAATATTTCGTTTTATGGATGTAATAAATGAGGATATGAAGCTAGTGGGTGCAAGTGTTGAGGATGCAGAAGATCGGGATAGGTGGAGAGAGATGACTGGCTGTGGCCACCTCTGATGGGAAAAGCCGAAAGAAGAAGAAGTCGAATCGTTTTCTGCTATCAAACACCATCATAACTGTGCTACCAGTAATAGCGCCCCACACCCATAACATCAGTGCAGCACACAAATTCTTGAACGTATACACACACAGCAAATAACAATACAACACCAATGAACACATTAACCCGGCTAACGAATGTTAGAAGGCGGACATGTTCGACGTCTTTCAGAGTGGGCTTTTGCCAATCATTCAAACGAATCAGACACACCGGTTCATATTTTTGAGCCTTTATTTTAAAAAGAACAGTTGGTCTCACATATTATTGTAATGGCTTTAGCTCCAGCAGGTGCCATCTTTACTTATTGGTCCAGTTGCACTGCAACACACTGATACATCGTTTTCTTGAAGAGAAGTAGTCATGCAACTACAGCAGTGCATTGATGCCGTTCCTGCATCTCGATGATCCCACAACGTTAAAGCTTAGTCTCTGAAACTCATCAAAACGAACGCGGCCCAGCGTACAGTTGCCATTAATTCTATTTGAATACATATTGCATAGGATAATAGCCATGCTATACAAGATTCATATCTGACTAAAAAGAAACAAGGTTGGAGGACATAGAGGATTAAAAAACTTCTTCACTTTTTACAGATATGCTATTATAATATTTGAACACTTACAGCTCAACCTGTACAAGACATCTAGGTAATTCTAGAAAATAAATAACCTTTATTCATCTTTTAAAATTCTTTAATACATAGACAGTTCTCCGTGATTAAATACTGCTCTGCCAGTCATATCCAGGCTCTTGCAGTCCGGCTTTACATAGAACACCTTTGTTTAATTTTGTATGAGCTGATGATAAACTGTACAAAGAACTCAATGAGTGGATCTGACTTTTTTTATATATATATATATCTCACTTTGAATTTCTTAAAAAAACACACACGCTCACACACACACACACACACACTTAGGGTAATCCTCTGAAGCAACACCACACAAAGGGATAACAATAGAAAAAAATGGCATGTTATTAGGTTATGTTACTGCATGCATTCGACACGATATGCAGGTATGCAAAAGGATTCGCCTCAGAAGGATGACATGATAAAAGGAAAAAAAAAACGAAAGAAAGAAAGAACAGCACAGAAGAGAAGAGTAAAAGGAATGTGCACACCTTTTTGAATGAATTGGACCAATTGTGCTCACACATACTCACATACCATAAGACTGAATAAGGCATGCTTTAAGACAGTCCTTATTGTACTTTTCTGCCAGTGATATGCTGTTGCTGATTCGTCGGCCAAGTGAGGCAGGATATGCTTTATTAGAAATGGCCAGGAGCTTCTGCTCTCCTTGGATACCTTCATACGGTCAAGATGTGCAGTCAGTATCCTGTAGAACAGCAAGAAAATGTTTAACACACTGTATAGTGAAGTATTACTGCTGTGTTTAGTTGTTGTTGCGTTCCGATTTCCAATTACAGTTACTTAGCAACACATGAAACTTTCGGAATAGTCTGTGAAAATGTTTCCCTAACGTCTTTTAATGCATTTATTTTTATTTATGCATATCCATTGCATTTCATAGCTGTGTCTGTTGTGTAAAGAATAATACAAGACAGAATGTGCGGTTATATACGAAAATAATCCATGCTGGAGTGGTGTGATACGGCACCACACAGTCTGGAGTGTGTTATTTCACTTAAACCACGATGATTTGCCAATGATTGCGATAGTTCCTTTATTGTTGTACAACACGTCACACACATAACCATTTTAAAGTTAGATATAATACTGCGGACTGTCCACAAGACGAGTTTGTTATAGGAGCGATAAAGAGTCGTTACAACCAAGACGGATTATTAGTCTTAGTTTTCGTGAAGGAAGTGTTACTATAGAAACAGTAATGTTTAAGAACAAGTGCATTAATATTAACCTGTAGGTCCATGATACAGCTGGAACAACCTTCTGGGCCATGCTGTTATGCATACACCGACCAGGTATAATATTATGACCACCTGCCTAATCCCACTTTTACTGCCAAAACAGCCCTGACCCGTCATGCACTGTGTATTCTGACACCTTTCTATCAGAACCAGCATTAACAATTTGAGCAACAGTAGCTCGTCTGTTGGATCGGCTCACACGGGCCAGCCTTCGCTGCACACGTGCATCATTGAGCCTTGGCCGCCCATGACCCTGTCATCGGTTCACCACTGTTCCTACTTTGGACAACTTTTAATAGATACTGACCACTGCAGACCGGGAACACCCCACAAAAGCTGTAGTTTTGGAGATGCTCTGATCCAGTCATCTAGCCATCACAATCTGGCCCTTCGTCAAACTCACCTAAATTCTTACGCTTGCCCATTTTTCCTGCTTCTAACATCAACTTTGAGGACAAAATGTTCACTTGTTGCCTAATATATCCCACCCACTAACAGGTGCCATGATGAGGAGATCATCAGTGCTATTCACTTTACCTCTCACTGCTCAGAATGTTGTGCCTGATCGCTGTATATACACCTTCTGATCTGATTTTGAGGATTCAGCTGCGCTGTGGTATTCGACTTGTTCTAACACAGTACTCTTAAATTCTCAAATCAAAAGGTGTTAATTTTTAATTTTCCATAACAGCTCAGCTCTGACAGGATTTCCATTTCTACAGAAACAGCTCCTACCCAGGCGGTACTTCACATCGTGCAAGCCTAAAAGATGGATATTTTTTTTTCTTCTTTCCTTATAGGAGACTTTTGTTAATGGAAGGAATCTACAGTCAGTCCTGCCCTGGAAGAGGAGTGTGTTCCAGTTTCTCTGTAGCATAACAAACTGCATGTTTTTTGTCTTATTAACTTTTTGCTTTTTGAATAAAGAGGAACTGGAGAGGGAACGTTTGCTACGATGTAAAGGATTACGAGAACGTACGTACTTCTTTCAAAGATGTTCCACAACATATAATAAATCGCTAAAAAAGAGAGAGAGTAAATAAATGGATAATTGCAACAGTTGGCACATCTCCAGCAAGTTAAACTTGGTGAGTTTCATTAGATTTATAATGCATTTTATGACATCACTGTATAGACTTTACTATAGAGTGTAATGCATTCTCATAGACATCAAATGCCTGTTAAATGCCATAATATGTATTATAGATGAATATTGTTGTTATTGTTGTTATCGTGTTTCCTTAGCCCATCATAAATAAATATATTCTTCAGTTTTTAAGTCTATTATATTACATGTATTAGTTTGTATTCAGTTATGCATTGCGATAGTATTTCTCATAATCTGTGCAATAACAACGTTCCTTTTGAAATCTTGATCAAAACCCCTGTGTTTTCTTAATCATCTCTTTCGTA
The DNA here is from genome assembly GCF_019097595.1 of Hemibagrus wyckioides. NCBI lineage: Eukaryota > Metazoa > Chordata > Actinopteri > Siluriformes > Bagridae > Hemibagrus > Hemibagrus wyckioides. Next base: position 5,407,822 of record NC_080713.1, read on the forward strand.
GAAGGTTTTATCTGCAAGTCATGCAGTAACAGTTGTGTATAAGTAACACTCACATTATTTGCTGTGTTTGCTCAGTTGGTGTTGCGTTGTCTCAGGTTTTTGTCTTTGTGGTTGTTAGTTGAATTGGTTTTCCTGTCCGAGAAAAAGAAAAGACATGTTTTGCATGAGGATGAATGGTAAATAATTATAGAATAGCGACAAATTAATTAAAATTACACCACCAGTCAAAATCGAGACATTAGATTGACTATATAATTTCCACTTGAAGACATTTAAGGCTGAAGGTTGTGTTTTGTGTCTTGTAGCTTTGGTTTCTTAAAATTAAATTGTTTCTTTGCATCCGTTCTTTTTTTCTTTCTGAGAAAGAAGCAGTTAGAAATATCGGTCTCTTCAGAAAGTTTAAGGAAAGCCTACTGGGTAAACTCCATCATGAAACTGGTCAAAAAAAAAAGCCAAGTTTCATTACATTCACATTTCTGGCATTTGGCGGACGCCCTTATCCAGAGCGATTTACAGTTTCTCTCATTTTATGCAATTGAGGGTTAAGGGCCTGGCTTAGGGGCCCAGCAGTGGCAGCTTGGTGGACCTGGGGTTCGAACTCGCAACCCTCTGATCAGCAGTCCACCACATCCCCCCTCATAATGTTATGCCTGCTAGGTGTTCAGTTCCTATATGTTTAACCATTAGATTATCGCCACACATACATTGCAGCACAGTGGTCACTGATCCCAGCTGAGGAAGTTGGGGTGAACCCTGACCCTCTGATCAACAGCCCAAAGCCTTAACCACTTGAGCCACCGCTTAGAAATACTGTTAAGAAAATATTTTGTTTCATACACACTGTATTATTCCCTAAATATTGCACACTGTCTGTGTCTCCATTGTTATTCTAAAATAGTACAATGTTGTGTAAAATATGAAGAGCACGAGTGGGTGTGGTCAACCATTTGACTGGTGCTGTTTGTTCAATAACTTCAGATAACATTGAGAAGCATTTATTATTATATACAGGAAATTAGGAAAGCTGGGGTCTTACATCGATCCAGCTGGTTCATCATCTTCATCCGAGACAAAAAGCAGGGCAAGGATATGAAAAGAAAGTGAAAGAAACGTATTAGTATCTGAGAAAAAAGCTCTTAGCCTGTTTTCTATTATTCTTTACTTTTATTTAATATTGAACAATACTGGTTGAAGAGTTTACATTGTCTCCCTTTATTGTCTATCAAGTAGGATATTATGTATAGGTATAGTTTTATCATACGGTTTTATAGTTTGTCTTGCCGTTCTCCGAAAACGGGTTTGTAAATATCTACAGCTGTGGGCAAGAATCAAATATGTTCTAAAAGATAGCAGCATAACCCTCAGCTAATGAGTTTCACAGCTGACATCTGTCAACATTTATGACTTACAGATCCAGGAAATAACCTAGTACCAAGCATACACTTCTGACATAGCATAACCATTCGAGACACAGATGGAGGATTAGTTAGTGTGTGAGTGTGTGAAAGCAGCATGCATCTGCAGCCTGATTCAACAGTCACCAAACAGGCGAAAAGGTCATATTTAGAGACGGAACAACATGGCTGCCGGTCAATTAACTGACACACAGTCAAGCTGTTTCAGATATACTCATACACTCATTCCCAACAAACCCATGCAAGATTTTAAAGCCACTTCAGTGCACGATGGCTTTATAATCTCATGATCTTAATCTTGAGTAACCTTTGAGTAAGCTTCACTTTGATCAATAACATGGCTGACTAGGGTCACTTCCCACATAGCTTTAATCAAGTCTGAGAAAGGAAGCGAAAACTAACCTGCCGGGATAATTGTGTAATTCAGTAAGTTTCGGACAAAAGCCAGTCAGCTGAGCGTGCTCAGTAGAATATTACGCCAGACGGTTCTCAAAAAAGACTGATCAGCTAATTCAGCTGGCTTCAATGCTTTATCCTTTCCTTAAATATCTTTTTTCCAATCATTCTGTGATTATATATGTACAGTAGGACCCCGTATCGGAGGGGGATACGTTCCAAATCCCCCAGCGAATGCCTGAAACCGGAGACTGTAGCAGAAAACTATATACAGTGCATACTGTGACACAGCATCAGTAGCACAAATTACTTTGCCTTTTTCTACAATTGCTCGCATAGACGATTTGTTATTACCATACATTTTAACAACCTCAGCACCATTAAGTCAAGAATTTTCACCTTTCCATGAATCTTTTCACCTTGGGTCATTTGAGGCCCATCTTGAGCAAAATAAGGGTTACTTGAACATAAGCGGTGCAGTACCGTGATCTGAAAAGCGAGTAAGTGACTAAAGGCGGGGTAGCGTATACAGTGTGTATACCCTGGACAAATGGAAGGGTAACGTCCCACAAGATTTCCTCATGTTACTCAGAATGGTGCGCTGTCTAAATTATTAATGTTCACTGTATTTCTGGAATTTTCTATTTAATGTTTTTGGAACATGGTTAAGTGAAACCACGGGAACTGACAGAGCGGCTACAGGGGTTTTATTGTGTGTGTATGTGTGTATAGACAGATGGACGGACAGTCATACAGAGTCACATAGATGGGTAGATAGACAGACAGACAGACAGATAGACAGACATAGATAGATAGACAGACAGATCGATAGATAGATAGGCAGACATACAGGCAGGCAGACAGATAGATAGATAGATAGATAGATAGATAGATAGATAGATAGATAGATAGATAGATAGATAGATAGATAGATAGATAGATAGATAGATAGATAGATAGATAGATAGATAGATAGATAGATAGATAGATAGATAGATAGATAGATAGATAGGCAGGCAGGCAGGCAGGCAGGCAGGCAGGCAGGCAGGCAGATAGATAGATAGATAGATAGATAGATAGATAGATAGACAGACAGGCAGATAAATAGATAGACAGACAGACAGATAGATAGATAGATAGATAGACAGAGCGGCTACAGGGGTTTTATTGTGTGTGTATAGACAGATGGACGGACAGTCATACAGATAGTCACATAGATGGGCAGATAGATAGATAGATAGGTAGACAGACAGACAGACAGACAGATCGATAGATAGATAGATAGATAGATAGATAGATAGATAGATAGATAGATAGATAGATAGACAGATAGACAGATAGATAGATAGATAGATAGGCAGGCAGGCAGATAGATAGATAGATAGATAGATAGACAGACAGACAGACAGACAGACAGACAGACAGACACAGACAGGCAGATAAATAGATAGACAGACAGACAGATAGATAGATAGATAGACAGAGCGGCTACAGGGGTTTTATTGTGTGTGTATAGACAGATGGACGGACAGTCATACAGATAGTCACATAGATGGGCAGATAGAG